>NC_056737.1:1146304583-1146513229 GCF_019279795.1 Protopterus annectens | reverse complement strand
GTTACATCTTTAAGGAATTTAATAGAGAGACAAAAAAAGAAAGCACACAAAGTTTAGAATGGAAGTGGAGAAAGAGACTTTGAAAAGCATTTAGGTAAAACATGGAAAATGTCCTGGACATTATAAAAGGACTTTGGACTGGGGGAAGGAATACAATGTTGTATTAAAATGGAAAATGAAAACATTATACATATTTCAAGCATAATAAATGTGGAAGGGGACACGGGTGTTGTGAAACACTGGGGATAACCTAAAACATTTTTATAGAAAACAGACCATTTAATTAATGACCATGGTAAAAAAATGTTTAATTTGAGGAGAAATGGGACATGATGCAAAAGTGTGATTTTAAATGTTATATAAGGTAGGACATAAGGATGGATTGTAAGGAAAGTAAAAATAAAATAGAAGAAGTGATTAATATGCCGAAAAATCTAGAGCAACAGCAAGATTGTGTTACAGAAAACGTAAAAGATATAGACAAAGAGGCAAGAGAAAAAAATACAACAAAACAATGGAAGAATGATCTGAAATGAGTGATGAAGAAGATGTAATATGGAACACAGTGAAAGGAAACAATATCAATCGCAAAAAAGGTTGAGAGAAAAAGAAAGTTCATATGTGTAAACATAAAAGATAAAACAAAAGAAAAGGTGAAGGAAGTAAAATGTTAAATGAAACTATAACAAAAAGGAAGAAATAATAAAGAAGTTAATAAAAAGAAAGAAATAATTGTAGGATATTAGCTACTAAATATAAACAGTATAAAAAGCTTAATAAGTAAGTGTCTTGGAATGGTGCAGTATAGTGGACATCTTTTAAAGAAAAATGTAAAAAATGTTATGTGGAATAGCAAAAAGATGTAAGAAAAGAAGTGAAAAAGAAATATAGAAAACTAAGTAAAAAGCTTTCATCGGCTTAGAAACAAATAATAGAGATTATTTTGCTAAAGAGAGAGAGAGAGAGATTAATTACACCAAGAAAAATGGTTAAGCAAAAGTACTTCCTTCAAGAAAAATAAATGAAGTTGCTCTTTAAGTAGATTAATGCAAGGAGACAGTAGTACAGTGAGAGAAATGAAAAACAGAAAAAGGTGATACAGAATAGTCAAAAATATAACTGCAATAGTAGTAGACTTTGTAAAAGAGACATTTAAGTAGGGAAGTATAAAAGAGAGTAAGATATGGCAAGTGGAAACATTTTCAGAACAAGATAAAAAGAAAGCATTGTTGGAAGAATTAGCCAAGGTAATATGAAATATTCAGCAGGACTGGAATGGATAAAATATCAAATGTACAGAAACATGCCAGTATGGCAATTTGTAAGTTTTAAATGAATGGTTGAACAACAGGTTTAAGTACAAAGAATTATGTAGTGGGCTATTCAAACTCATATGGAAAAATTTAGAAAAAAAATGAAATTAAAAACTGGAAACCAATAGTTTTGATCGATATATATTATAAGATTTTAATGAAAGTTATACAAAAGAGAATGGAAATTAAAATAGTAAATATTATAGACGATATTATATGTAGTGTTAAGAGAAGAGGAAGTTCAGAATTGATAAAAAATATTTAGTATATATGGATAATTTTAAATGACAGGATACATGAAATAATGTTTAATGGTAAGTGGATATTAGCAGCAATATTGAAAAAGATAAGACTTTTGGTTGTGGAAAAGAGTGGGAGTTAGAAATGAATTAATAAGAATTAAGAATCAAGTATATGTGTATTTTTACAATACAGTGTCATTTTACATTTTTATAAGTATGTATATATGTAAAGAATGTAAATAATTTGTTTAAATAATTTTGTAAATATTGTTTTAAATAAAGGAGCCCTACTGTTTGCAGACAGTGAGTGCAAATGACTTCCTACTTCTGTTCCAGGTGTGCAGGTGGCCTGGAGAAGCAAGGAGAACAATGGAGGTGGTTTTAGCATGGGAGGAAAAGACTTTCAATGTAAGTGAAGCCGAGATGAAGATGGTCAAGTCATCAATGGAATTGGAAGAAAGATCTAACAAAAATGTTGCTGGTGAAGTAAAAGTGAAAGCAGTCAAGCTTTCATGAGATTCAGAGATATTATTCTAGAGGAACTTGTTTGAATAGAGAGTAGAGGTCATGAAAAGCAGTGGATGTTTTATTACAACCCTCCAGTTGGGAGGGTTGTGGGATGATTTAATGAAAGAAATGTAAATTCACAGTGAGCCAGAGAGTGAGAAAGAGGCATTATGGGAAGAAATAATGGATAAATTCCAGGAAGATGAGGTAGAGGCAATATGAAGAGAAGAAAGGGTAAAGTCATGCAAAACCTGTCAGGGAAGGAGGAAGGAGAGAAAAAGAAGAAGAAAGAAACAGACTAAACACAGAACATTTGCAGTGAGGATACAAAGGAAAGGAGAAAGAAGAATAGAGTGTATGAAGTGTGGAACAGTACAGTAGTTCCTTTAAGGACTAAAGCACAAGAGGCAACAGCCTTTATAGATATTAACAATGAGATGTTTTTGTGACATTATTTTTAAAAAGGTGGAATGCAAGGAGAACATTTAGGGGAATATAAAAAATGAAGCCCTGCAATCCATGGTATTTATATGCATTCAAGGCATTTCACAGAAAAACTAAAAAGAAGATAGTTCTGTACAGAAGTGAAAAAGAGAGAATTTAAAAATATATTTAAGAAACATAGGTAAAGTAGTTGCGGACATTACAAAAGTGATACAGAACTCTGGACTGGGGAATGGGATTGTAATTCTGTACTGAAAATGGAAAATGAAAATATTATAATATTCCTAGTATGATAAATTTAGAGGGGGACATGGGTGTAGTAAAGTACTGGGGTCAACCTAAAACATGTTTCTTTTATGGGAAAACAGACCACTTAATTAATAATGATGAGTGAATGTTATATATGTGGGGAAATAGGGTGTAATGCAAAAAATGTGAATTGAAATGCCACAGAAGAAGTAAGATAACACATCTTTAGAGGGATTTTAAGGAGAATAAAAATGAGGTAGAAGAAGATGTGTTTAATAGTCAACATAAACAAGAAAAAGAGGAAGATGGGACATAGAAAATATAAAAGATATAGAGAAGGTAAGGAAAAATAAAGAGGAAGAAATTGAAAGAAAGTCTGATATAAGTGATAAAGATGTAAGATGGAATATAGTAAAATGAAAGAAAAAAAGATCTGTAAAAGAGTAAGCGAAAGGAAAAGGAAATTTATATGTATAAATATAAAAGAAAGGAAAAGGGATGAAAGAGATAAATAAAGTAAAATGTTCATCAAATTTAACAAAATAAAAGGAAGAAATACTCGAGATGTTAATAAAAGGAAGAAACAATTATCTGTAAATGTCAATAATATAAACAGTTTGGCTGGAAGAATAGGTTTTTAGAATGGTGTAAAGATTCTATATGGATACAATAATATTAGAGGATATAAGATTATAAACAAAAGATTAGAGGTTACAAACAGAAGTATTATGGGTGGTAATATTATTTGAAACCTAGGAAAGAAGACATGTCCAGGAATAGAGATATTGTATAAAAAATATGTTAAAATATCAGATGTGATGCTAATAATAATGGAAAGAGTAACTATTCTAAATATAAGATGGAAAGAACAAGTAACAGAATAATAGCATTGTATGCTTATGTGACAAGTAAAGAAAGAGAAAATATGTTTGCGAGACGTTTGGATTGTGTGGCTATAAATATAGAAACAATAGTAAGGGATTCTTATTGTGATTTGAGGAAAAAGAAGAAAGGTGGCAATGTAAAGAAAATGTTAGAAGTTATCAGATGTGGTAAGTTAAATATTTGGAATAATAGTTGTTGGACCCACAGAAGAGGTAATCATAAAATGAAAATAGATTTTATAATAACAGAAGGATTATAGACTATTGAAGAAAGAATAATAAAAATGAAATGTTTAGATTATCTGGCAATATGGATAGAAATAAAGGGAAGAAAAGGACATATAAATATAGAAAAAGGAATAAAAGGCTAAGTAATAAAGAATGGGATGAAAGGGGAAGGCAGTAATGAAATATCCTATTAGCATGAGATAATAGTATAAAAATTGGTCAGAATGGTAGATTTATTAAAAAAATATATAATAAAATGTGATATGGAATGGCAAAGAGACACGAGAAAAGAAGTGAACAAGAAATATGAAAAAGATAAGTAGTGACACTTTCACTGAGCTAGAAATAAATGGATAATATTTTGACAAAGAAAGAGAGATATATGATTAAATCAAGAAAAAAATTAAAAATGTATTGTTTAAGCAGAGATATTTTCTTCAAGAAAATAAAGGAAGCATCAGCTCTTTAGCTAGACTGGTGAAACACGACAATAGTATAATGAGAGAGAAGACAGATACAAAATAGTCAGAAGAATATAATGGAAATAGTAGCAGAGTATGTACAGGAGATGTTTAAAAAGGGAATAATGAAAAAAGAACTTTTGGCAAAAACATTTTCAGAACTAGATAATAAAGATTTATAGAAAACTATTGTTAGGAGAATTAGAAAAGGTATTAGGACAAGATAATATGGAATCAGCAGCAAAACTATATAAAAACATATCAGTATGGCAAAAAAGATGTATTCTTAAAGGTATTAAATGAGTGTTTAAATAATAGGTTTAGGTCTAAAGAATTATGTAATGGAATATTTACATTTATATGGAAGAGAAAAAATGAAAATCAAAATCGGAAGCCAAACGTTTTAAACAATACAGACGATAAGATCTTTATGAAGATTATACAAAAGAGAATGGAAATAAAAACAGAAAATATTATAGAAGATATGATACACCATGTTAAGGAAAAGGAAGTAAATTGTTAATGATAACAGAGATAGTAGATTATGTTTTACATCAGAAAGAACTGAAAATAAAGATATGAAATTTAAGTGAGGTGTTTGATACAATACAGCATTTAGCATTAAACATTATGGGAAATACTACAATCATATAATAAGCAGTAAAATAAAGTATGTTATATGGCATATGAATGCAACAACAAAAAAGTTTTAGTTAATGGTTGGGTGAATAAAGAAATACAGAATAAGAGAGGTATAACACAGGGATGTCCTTTAAGTAGTGTAATATTTACATTATTAATGAATGTAGTAAGTCATGTAAACTGGGAAAAGAGGAAAGAAGAACATGTAACAAAAGAAGGGATAAGAATACATTTTATTTTGTCATATGTGGATGACATCATACTAATTAATAAAAATAAATCATGTGTGAAAGAAATCATAAGCTATTTAAAAGAAAGCTTGCAGGTGATTGTTTTTTTCCTTATTTATTGTACTAACAAAATAGGTGTGACTAAGTTTAACATTAAGGAGGCACCAGTGTTAGGAATAAGATTTGATAATCAGGAAGGAAAAGATCAACAATGGGAGAATATAAATAAAAAATGAGGCACGCTAATTTTGGAAAATATTTAGATTGTCTTTTAAAAAAGTGTATCTGATTTGCTAATTTTCCTAATAGCACTGAGTCTATTTATTAAGTGATTATTTGGTACCTGTGATGTATGAAAAATAAATAGTTAATATTTTTTTCTTTCATATGGGGATTAAGACTTAACCCATTTAAAACAGGAATATTGTATACTAAGAAAGAAGATGGGGAGTTAGGATTAATAAATCCTGTAGTATATGCATCATCTTTGAATTTATATAAAGTACTTAAATGGATAAAAGAAAAAAATGAAAAGTTAATAAGTTACTGAAATAAAAATATGAAAAAATGTTGAATGTAATGAAAAGCTTTAAAGGTTAAAAGGAATATATAAATCAGGAAATAAAAGCTTATCAGGAGAAAATAATATTGTGGAGAACAAATATGGAAGAGATTGAAGAAGATAAAAAATATGGTATAAGAATAGAATGTATAAACATTATATTTATCCATGGAAAAATGTAGAAGAAACAATTAAAGCTATAAAGGCAAGATATGAATGGTGTAAAGGAGAATTAGAATGTCAAGTTTTTTTTATGGAGTTAACAATAAAGGAATTACCAGTTAAAGTGAACATGCCACATAAAAAGAAGTGAAAGATTATGTAATTAGTGTGGGGAAGAACAGATCACTGAGCGTGCTTTTCTGAAATGTAAAAACATCAAATTGTGGAAGAAATTAGGAGAAAAAAATATTTTGAAGATACAAAAAGAGTGGATGATATAAATATGGATATGACTGAGTATGAATACTATAAAACAAAAGTGAAGAATATGTAAACAAAACATAGAAAAATGTTCAATGTTATATGTATAATTTGAATGACAGGATAAACAAAATCAAGTTCAATGGTAAATGAGTATTAGCAATACTATTAAAGAAAAGATTTTGACTATGGAAAAAAAGTGGGGGGCAGAAGCAAGTTAACAGAATTAAGTTTATGTGTGAATAAATAATAAAGGAATATAAGATGCCATTATAATATATGTGTATAGATATGTAAATAAAAGTGTAAATAAGTTGTTTAAATACTGTTTTTAAATAAAGGACCCCTACTCTTTTTAATAGGTGCTGTGGGATCTTTTAGATCCACCTCAGCTTCCACTAACTCAAGCAGATAAGGCCTTAGTTTAATGGAAGGTCAACATACTTAGGAGTACAGCATCCCTCTTATGCTGCATTGCAGTGTCAGCCATCGATCTACCTGGTGTGTGAATAGAACCCATAGTCTTCTGCACCAGAGGCGAGTATACTCCGTTGTGCTACAAACACTATAACAGTAAAAAGTCCACACCCTATAAAAATTTGTAAAACATAAGATCAAAAGAGGGAGTGGCTACTGCAGCAGTGATCATTTGAACAAATAATGTTATGGTAAGCTTGCTTACATAACTGTACTGTATCCTTCATTTGATCATTGCTGCAATAGTCTTAGCTATAGGGATAGATTACCATAACTTCAAAAGACTTGGAAGAGAAGGAAGTATGATGATCCAGGAGCCCCTGGAGAATGGTCCTAACAAAGACTGTCCTACACCTAGAGAAGGACTCTAGTTTATGGGGCTTTGTAAAAATGTACTGAGGAGCGAATTGCTGCTACTAGAATATTTCTAGCATGCAACCCTTTCCAAAAAGCCATAGATGAAGCCAAGGCCCTGGTACAGTGAGGCTTGACACTGCCTGGAATTGTTCTGTTGTTGTCTATATAATAAAATGCAACAGCATAAGACAAACATTTTGAAATAGTCTGTGTGAAAACAGGTTGTCTTTTTTTCTTACCTTCACAAAAAACGAACAACTGATCAGAAGTTCTGATAGATTTTGTTCTGTCAATATAACACAAGTTATTTGTGGACTTCTAAGGTAGGAAAGTTTCCTTTTCCCTCATTTTTAGGTTATGGAATGAAGTCAGGCTCAGGGTAAACTTGGATATCACTTCAGGCATAAATGAAGGATTAGTTCTTAAGGAAACTATTTTTGTGGAAAATGAGAGAAGGCTGACCCACTATGAGAACTTGCAACTCAGATACTCTTCTTACAGACATTAGAGCAGTTAGTAAAACTGCCGGAGGGACAGATTTGTCTCCCAGAGGTTACCACACCAGGTTACCACACCTTTGGAAAAGACTCTCAACTTCATGTCATGTTTTCCATGTTAAGAACTTCAAGGCAGCCTGATGAGCTTGTTCAAATGGAGCAAGAGGTAGACCTTCTAACATAAAATTAAGATCTCAAGGAGGACCCATCTATTTACTAGGAGGCTTCTAATTCAGCACCATTTCAAAAACATTTTCACATGAGGTTGCATTGAAAGAAGGGGATCCATAGGCAAACATTCTGAAATGGCCAGCAAGTGAAGCTTGATTGAAGAGTAAGACAGGCCATAGAATAGTAACTCACACAAATATTGTAATCAGAGAAACACTGGTTCTTATGTTTCCACCAACTAGAAAACCATTTTCATTTGCTAATAAATAGTAGCAGGGTTTCTTGCCTCCATTAATACCTGCCACACATCCTCAGAAAAAAGAAAACATTTGCCTAAAAGGTATTAAAATTATATCATGCAGGCAGTCAGTTGTAGGTTTTTGGGGTCAGGATGTATCAAACACCCCTGCTCTTGTGTGAGTAAATTATGTCTGTGAGGAAGCTTGTGGTAATAGTCCCTGACTATTTACAAAAGAAGGGAGAAAAGCTGCTGCCTGCATGAGAAGGGACTCAACACAATTATCTTTGGGAAGTCCTGCTATATCCTCAGAATAACCATAGATATGACTGGAAAGGGTGAAAAAGCATATAGGAACACTCCTGTCTAAGAAAAACAAAATTTGTCTGTTTTCTAGACTTTCTTGCATGGAGTCCTGAAACAGAATTTTGTCAATTGATTGTTGTGAGTGAAGGTAAATAGATCTATTTGAGGTGCTCTCTACAGCTACATTAATTCATGGATGATCCACTGATTCAGTTTCCTTTCATGAGTGTCTGTTCCAGTCCTGTTCAACTTATTTACCAAAGACTATTGCTCTGATGACACACAAGATATAAGTGAAACTGTAATGAAAAGCTGTATTCCAGGCTACCATGGCCAGTCTACAAAAAGGGTAAAATCTGGCTCCCCCTTGCTTGTTTATGTACCATATTGCTGTTGTACTGACTGTAAATATGTGAAGAGGTCCCAGTGACTGTAGATTGTTGAGAGAATTGAAAGCATTTATAAGAGCTAACATATTTTTGTTATGGTTGTGTGTTTTGGTCTGCCTTTTTTGTTCAAAAGACTCTGCATGTCTGTCCCCATAATCACCACTCATCAAAGTCTGAAGCATCTGTTGTGTCTGACTGTGCTAGAACAAGAAGGGAGACTGGCAGTCCTGGATTCTGGGAAATTTGGTGTCTCTACCACAAAATCTCCATTTTTTTCACAAATCCCAAAACTGGAATGTGAAACATCGGGGGATGTTGATGCTTGGATCAAAGATATTTTAGGTACTATTTGATGTTTCTCATGTGAAATTATCACAAGTGTCACAGATGCCATGAAACCCAAAATTACTTCAATTCCCTTGGTGCAATGGTAGTCTGAGTGGAGAAACGCAGAAATAAATGTAAATACAGATCTATTTTTTCATGTGGAAGAAAAGCTATTTGAACTGGGCTATCCAGGAGACACCCCAGGAAAACATTCCTGAGAGGAGTCAGACAAGACTTCTGTAAATTCTCCTGGAATCCTAGCCTGTGTAAGAGATCCCTTACCCAACTGAGATATTCCTGACACTTTGAAAAAGACATTGCAAAGATAAGCAGGTCATCTAAACAGAGAACATTGTGAATACCTTGCTGTCTGCAGTAAGGCTGTCACAGGAGCCAGACACTTTGTAAACAACCTTGAAGCAGTAAACAGACTCAAGGGTAATGCAGAGAAGTGATAATGTGATCCAGACACAGAAACCTTTGAGAAACATCTGAAATTTGGTTCTACAAGTATGTGATAACATGCATCTTAAATCTAAGATCCCTAGAAAACGCAGATGAGGAATAAGGCATAACAACTTGTGAACAGTGTTCTGAACATGAAAACTATTGCAAACTAGTTCAGAAAAGAAAGCTCCAGAAGTGGTCTGCAATAATCTTCCTTCTTTCTTTGGATACAGGAACATTCTGGAATAAAATCCTTCCTCTCACTGAGGAGGTGCTTTAGCTTCTGTCATCCCCTGAGGAAGCATAAGCTGAATCACAGGAGGGAAAAGACGACTCTTGTCTGGAAGGTGAAGAGGAATCCCCCAAAAGGGAAGGAGCAACTCCCACACCCATCTCAGACCTTGAAGAATTACTCTTATTCCTCATCTGTCTGAAACTATCTGTAGCCAAATAAAGAAATGAAGAGATTAAAGGGCTGCCAGGGAGGGGAGAGGAGGGAAGGGGTTGGAAATCCTTTGTAAAGGCATTCTATTAGACTGTTCTTTGTTCTTGGGGGGGGGGGCAGTTTTCTTTTTGAAACTTTCCTACCATTACTTTTTAAACATTTGCTTTAGAGGCTGCACAGAGCAGATTTCTTCTTGCAAGAGGAATCAGTTAAACTATTTCTCATGTTCTCACAAGCGATAAGCATACATTTCAACATATGAGCTTGACAGTTGAAATTCTAAAAATAAATGTTAAAGAAGAATACACTGTTTTCCCAAAATCAAAACCCTTCCCATCCTTGTCTGAAGGAAAGGAATTCATATTAATAATATGTTTAGTAGTAGCTGGGTTCACTAAGCAATAGCTACTGGGTCAGGTCTAGACTGAGTTTACAAAAACTTACAAGACTGAGGCAATTTGTGAAGCCTATCTACTTTATTGGGGCAGCAGGCTGGCTGTCAGGGAAATTGTAGGCTGCGGCAAAAACATCCTCCAAAGCACGCAGGACAGAACAAATAAGTGAGCTTAACAAATCATAATACTTCCTGAGGAACTGAGGAAATATCATTGTTTTCCCACTGAATCAACTGATTCATTCTAGAAATGGTTTCAGAGAAAGAATCCTTCTAAATTACTAGCCAAAGCCAAACTCTCCTGAGAATCTGAATCCGAAATCTATGGAAACATCACATACTCCGTGCTTTCAGAATAATTTGGAGGTTCAAACTCTTGATGCTCTCCGGAAAATGGAGTCCTTTTTCCTTTATCAGGAAAAGCCATAGAGGAAGTGTCAAGAGCTTGAACTAAACCCTGAGCTAAGCCCCCAGTATATTACTCCTGTCTAGGTTAACTAAGACAGGAGAAGTCATATGTTTACATTTTTCTTACTTTTTGACAGGAAACTCTGAATGCACAGACACACTTTGACATCAACAACTTTCCTATGGAAAGGCAAGTTTTCTAGATAAGCAGAATTTTATTCCCTACCCCTTCTTCCAGGACCAACAAGAGTCTCTCTCCCTTGCCTACTAAGAGCACTCCAACAGCTGCAGAGGATGTCTCTAACTCCAGGTATGTTTTGGCTGTATGGACTGCAATAATGGGACTCAAGGAAAACGATTATTTGCTAAAGGAACCAGCTTTGGCCATAGCAGAGTAGCCCTCCTGTGACTGAGGCATTTTATTGGCTTGCTGGGGTGTTAATTCTGCTTAAGATGTTTTTTTCTTTTTGCGGCTGGATGAAGAAAAATCTGAGGAGTCAGTAAGTTGTTCCATGGTTAAGCTGAAAAATATGCTACATTCCTAGGGTAACCTGCCAGCATGCGTTTCTTAAATAGGCAAGCTGTAAAAAAAGTTAACTTTTCCCCATTAAAACAAAGTAAAATACTTCTACCATCCCATAAAAAATTATTTGTAGTTAGTTGTAACAACTTTTTGCCACAAACGTAAAACAGTAATACTTCCATTTAAAAGTCCACAAAGGCCATGTGACAATCATTAAAACACTTTCTCTGAGCTAAAACAAGTTTTACAGGGGGAAAAAACATTTTCTGCCATAAAAAGTGGAAGGTTTTGTCCTCCAAGGGAACGTGTCTGCTTGGCAATGCAGCATTGTTTGCTGACCATCAAACTTCGAAAGCCTGCGGAGGAGTGCTGTTTTTGATAGCAGGAAAAGTCTGAAGAGCTTGACACCCAAACCTGACTTTTAGTTAGCTCAGCTTAAGTTATCTAATGGTATGAGTGCATGGAAGGTGCTATGAAAGCTTAGGAAGCTGGGCAGCTGTTGTATCCTGTACAGGCTACAGCCCCGTATAGCTCAGGCTACTGCAGCACTGATCAAAAAAAGAACGTTTGTAATTCTCATCTCATATTCTGAAACACATGCATTAGTATTAAAGCTGTTAATGTTCCCATTTTAGTATTTATTAAATATTCAAATATATAAAAGTTTAAAAAATGCTGAAAGGTACATGGTGCAAGAATTCACAAATCACTGAAGCGAAATGCAATAAATCTGCACATATCAGGGCATTCTGTTCAAAAGTTATTAACATTTTAAAGTGAAACTGAAATTTCAAAACAAGTAGCATCACTTCAGTGAATACACTGCTATGCTATTTCAGTTCTGCCCTGAAGTGAGGTTTGAGCTTTACAAACTGACAAGTAGAGTAGAAAAACAAAGATAAGCTGTAATAATACAGTGTTGTTAGCCTTAGTACCCCAGGTTTTGAAGAAAAAGAAAAGAGGGGGTTGGTTTAAGGGCTGCTAGCATTACAGGTTTCAAAACTGCAGCATGTTTCTCCTTGGCTGCATTTCTACATTCCTGTTTGTACTAATTTTAGCACAGTCATTGTCAATCACATGACCAGATTTACCGGCACAGATGCAGATCTGGTGGTTTTTCAGCCTCTGTATACCGGGAAGTACTAACATTATGTAAGAGGCAGAGAAAATGTACATTACACAGATGGTACCAAAAACTCCACTCAGAAAACAAAATACGTCTTTGTGTCTTTTTCATCATGTCTCAAACTTTTGTCTAGTTCTAATACCCTAACACCTTTCTGTGTTTAGTATTAATTTGAAATTCATTATACCCCAAATGGATTCATTGGGATAACTGTGCTGAAGGGATTTATTTTTCAGTCTGTCTTGCTCTAACAATGCGATTTGTAGTCTTATAACATGAAACAGTCTAGAGATGTAACAAGTCAGGCAGTTTGTTTCTGTGCTTAACTTATGTTGGAAAATCTTTATACACAGTGTGCAGGGTGGAAAAGTGATGTGCAACATAAATGTCTAAAACCACTGGTGCACTTCACAAATGACAGCAGAAGACATGAGTGCATGTATGATGTGGTCAATCCTGGCACCTGATAGACAACTGTGACCCTGTTCTTGCACAGGCGAAAAAGCAGTGCACTGGTGTGTCTCTCTATGGTGTAACCTATGACTAGGATATTGGCTGTAGGGAGGTCTACCTTGTGAGCTTTTGACCTGAGATACTGTGATTTGTACATGTATGCTTCATGTTCCCTGTGATGTGTGTTTGTGAGGTTGCTAAGAGTATTTGTTTCTTAGGTTACATTTAGGAGGCCTTTGTGCCTTAGGTAGGTTACATTTAACAACCTTAGCATATGTGGGTCTATGTGTTATAGTGTGTATAAATCGTTTGGTTTGGTGGTGTTTGTTACTGACAACCAACTTATGTGTAGTGGTTTCATGTGGGAGCTTTTCTTCTAATAACATTATGTAAATACAACTCTCACATACTGTGACAGTTTGTTTAAGCAGTACATTGTGGTCAGTAAACAATACAGAACTGCTACACTCTCTCAGGATGCCCATTTCAAAGATGCTGGGTGTAGAGACAATTGGAAAGTGCAAATCTATGGTTCCAGATACTTACTCTGAGGGATGTAGAGAGAATAGCACATATGAAGCATAAGTACATGAGTTGTATGAAATGAAGATTGAGTAGTTATACCCATGAATAGTATGAAATGAACCTTGAATAATTATGTCCATGAACAGTACGAAATGAAGCTTGAAGCTATGTCCACAAGTTGTATGAAATGAAGCTTAAGTAGTTATGTCCATCGATAACATGAAAAGAACCTTGAATAGTTATGTCCATCAGTAGTATTTCATGAAGCTTGAAGTTATGTCCATCCATCCATTCACAACCCCTTTTTCCCATTTTTGCACATGGGGTCAGAGTGTCACTTCAGCAGTGGCAATCATCTAGAGCCAAGGCCTACACTGCTGGGTGGTTATCCTTGCTGTGGTTCATGAGTAGTATAAAATGAAGCTTAAGTAGTTATGTCCATGAGTACCATGTGTGACGCCCTACCACTGACCCAGTAATCAAGGAGCCTCAATCCTCACCACTAGCACCAGTGGGTGGACATACATTGGGAGGATGACAAGTTGCACACACCGTATTTCCAGATGCAACTCTATGCATCAAGTGGAATTTCTCTTAAGAGCACTCACAGACCATAGTCAGTATGGGGCTGGTTTCTTCCTCTGTCTCTAGATCCCCAGTAAGTCTCCCCACTGGCACAGTTATAGAGTTGAGATCCCAGCTGACTGGCCAAGCCAAGACCTCCAGCACCCTCTCTGTCCAATCAGTGCATCATGTCCTTGCAAAATTAGATGACACGCACACATGCTGAGGTTTAATTTATATACATACATATACACCGGGGAAAGATTGGCACAGGTTCACTAGCTGTGCCCCCTTCTGCCCAGACTATAAAGGTAGTTATAACTGCCACCATCCACATTTTTATCAGCTACTTTAAGGTCCTTAACAAAGGACCTCTGATCTTACTATGTAATGTTACTATGACTACAAATGGTAATTTGACCAAGAGCAAGGCTATTAGGAGTGGGCCACAGTCCCACCAAATAAATATGCAAGTACTCTCAGAACTTAAATATGTCTCACAAATATCAGACACAATGAAAGGTTTAAATGTATTTAATAATAATTAATAAAAGAACAAGAAAATTCTCAGTAAATCACAGTTACGTAGTTCAAAATCACAAGAAATATTTAAAACAACATTGCAGGACAGTCTCAAACAAATTAATAAAGAAAACATCTAAGCTATACTTCACTACATTACTGACTGTATCTAAGAAAAATTACTGTACCCTAGTTAACTTAGTCACAGAGCAAGGCAAAACAGATGTGGTGAGTGGGTCTTTCAGCTGTTGCTGTCAGGTCAAAGACAAAAATACAAAATGTTCTGTCTCTCTCACAGACTTCTTAAATTAATATTCCAAATATTACTGCTGGGATACCTGCAGAATGAGATAATTTCTTGTCATCTGACTTCAGTTCCCAGGTTCACAACCATCGATGTAACTTTAGCATTTAGCATCTACCTGTGAGAATACATAGACCTCATATCTTTTGGCAAATGGATGTTGTAAAATAACTTGCATTCCTCCACATTTAAAGACACTTCTAGTTCTAGACATTATGTATCCTGTTGCACTGAAACTGAAAGATAACATCAGTTTATTACGTGGTTATAAAGTAATTTAAGTTTTCAGCTATTCTTCTGAAGTTAACTTCTTGTGTTTCAGTTGCATTGTTAAAATATATACATCTAAACAGTTACAAAAGTGCATATACATTTCTGCTCAGTACTTTAGAAGATATCTCTTCAGCACACATCTGAACAATATGACATACAGTTCTAATACATCTGTAATGCAACCATCTTACATGAAGCATGTTGACATTCACATATGACTTATAATTATTTACAAAATTCTGGATAGCTGGGCTGGCAGTATCTCCTTCTGTTGCACTTCTATATAAATCATATTAATATTCACAAATGACAATTATTTGCAAAATTCTTGATAGCTGGGCTGGCAGTATCTCCTTTTGTTACACTATGAAATAGCACAAATATTTATCATTATGAATAATATGAAATGAAACTTGAGTAGTTATATCCACAAGTAAAATGAAGCTTATGTCAGTACTTGTACCACATCTGGGCTTGCAGTTTTCTAATTAGGAGCTTTTCTTAATTTTGTTTCAATTTATCTGGTCGTTACTTCATCCAAAGTCATATCCTGTAGCTTTAAACTTCTTATTCTTTCTTTTACTTCTTCTATCCATTTAGCATTTTTGTTATGTTCCACAGGATCTTCACTGATATTTCTCCAATATTTCTCCAAAATGGGTCTATTTCTTCTTTTTTTGGTGGTGTTTCTATTCTTTTTGCTATGTTTCCTAGTTCTCCACAAAACTGTTTTAGGTCATCAATAAATTGCTTATTTTGTACTTTTCTATTACAGATGAAAAAAAACAACAACTAAACTCAGTTAGCTACCCCTGCTGAAAACATCGAAAATCAAGAGCAAGCCGTAGTTCGGAGGAGCAAACGTATTCACAACCAAACTAACAACAATTGCAATAATTCCAATATTAATAGTGGTAACAATAATACCAATAACCGAAATCAGAATTATACACATGAACAAACTGACAATAATCAGGATTTTCTCAGGGACAACAACAGACAGAGGAACAACCAGGTCCAACTATGGGGGTCAACCACAGAGGAGGAAGAGACAGAATCAATGGAGGAGATGATACTACCTCCAATGATGGGACCTACAGTTCTCACAAGCCAAAACTGTGACTTTAAAATTTACAACTACACGGTTTTGACTGTTGACCAACCAGTTGTTGACTTTTTTTCGAAAGGGCTGTCATTTGTCCCTGATAGAAGGGGTGATTTGGTTAAAACTATCATTGACCTAAAATTATTTGTTAGGAAACTGAACCTAGCAGTTTCTTTAGGTAATACACCGGCCCTCTGTAACACTTTGAGAGTATCAAGTGTCTTTAATCCGCCATTGAATTGTGTTTTAAACATGTTTGAAAAAGTTTGTGAAATAGATTTAAGAACTAAACTTAATTTTTTTGCTGCAAGTAACAAAAAGACAAGCAACATCTCTAGAAATGAATTGGAATTTATTTCTTTGTTATATGACTGTAAGGTCAGAGTCATGAAACCAGATAAGGGAGGGGGGCTGGTGTTCATGGATGAATATTTATATGACAAAAAGATGTTAAATCATCTGCAGTCTGACACATATTCGATTTCCAGTCTTAATGAGATAAATGGAGCCTATAGGAAAATTAGGGGCATTTTGGATGATTTGTTTTTGGAAGGAAGTATTGATTGTAACACCTTTCACTTTCTATCCATGCCAGCTCCAAAAATTCCCACCATATTTGGCACACCAAAAATTCATAAAAATCTAGTAGATCCCCCATTTCGGCCAATTGTTGACGGGAGAGGATCTATTACTTATGCTTGTGCGAAGTTTGTGGATGGGATACTTAAGCCGATGCTACAAGGTGAACCCCAGATATGTAAAGACTCCTGGGACTATTTGGAAAATCTTAGTTAAATTGAATATAATTCAGAGTATGTTTTTCTTGTAGTAGATGTAAAAGATCTATACACTGTAATTCCACACCAACTTGGTATAGATTGGACCAGGAATTTTATGCTTACTAAAAATGCTTCTTCTGTGCAGATGTATGTTGTGGAGACCCTTCTAGAAATAGTTTTATCCAATAACTTTATAGTGTTTAAGAATCAATTCTACTTACAAAACACTGGAATTGCCATGGGTTCACGATGTGGGTGTTGCTTTGCTAATAGTGTTATGGCATTTTGGGAACATCAGTTTTTGTTTAATAATGAATTATATCAACAACACATCACTTGGTATACAAGATACCAAGATGATATGTGTTTCATTTGGAATGGTTCACCAGATTTAATTTCTGACTTCATAGACAGCATTTCTATTATGACTGACTTCTTGGAGTTTACATACTCTATGAGTATGGAAGAAATGCATTTTTTAGATGTAACTATATCTACGGATAGGGTTAATAACAAGTTTAAATCTTTTATCCATAGAAAACCGACCCACTCGAATAGTTACCTTCATTTTTCAAGTTGTCATCCTTTCCATCAAAAAAGAAGTGTGGTTAAAGGACAGTTTGTTAGGGCTGCCAGGATGATATCAGAGGAGGCTGACTTTCTTAGAGAATGTGATAATATAGGCAAAATGTTCCTTTATAGAGGCTACCCACATAATTTAATAAAACAGTTACAAGAGGAAGTGCAGACCAAAAGACATAATGGTCATTTTAAGCCATTGTTGGGAGGTGCATTACTGGATAGGTTGACAAAGTCTGGCACAAATAACAATAATAATGGTTTGGCATCAAACAGTATAACTTTTTTGTTCACGTATAGTATTGATTTCCAGGTAATTAGGCACATACTGACTAAAAACTGGAACATCATTCTGAAAGACAGAGCATTAGCTAAAATATTGGGCACACATCCAATTTTTGCATATAGAAGGGGTACCAACTTAAAAGCAATTGTTAAAAAAAAGTAGGAATACTAGTAAACAAAAAATATTTGGAATGTGAAAATGTGGTAAACATGTTGCATCTTGCAGTAAAATTAATATTAATAAATTAAATATTCTCATCCATGGAAACTTTAACTGTGAATCAAGTGGGGTTGTTTATGTTGCTGTTTGTGAAAAACGTCCTTCTTTTTACATTGGCAAAACAGAGAGGAAACTAAGAAAACTAATTTGTGAACATTTATATGCTATAGGAAGGAATGATTTGACAAACGCATTAGCTAGGCACATTCTTGAATATCCAGAACATAGTTTCTTATTCACCGTCATTCATCAGGTTAATACTGACATTAGAGGTGGGCCCTGGCAGCTCCATTTAGAAGAGCAGGAGTTGTTCTGGCAAGTTAGAACATCTGCATAGTTACCACCAGGGCTAAATGATGTTGCCTCTATTAAGTGTATTTTAAAATTAAAAGCCTTACGTAGATAAACTAGTAGGTAATGAAGCCTCTTTGGTAAGGTTATTAAATAACATGGTTGGTGGTATGTTTATATATATATAATATATATATATATATATATATATATATATATATATATATATATATACTGAGTGGTTTTTATTATTTATTATATATTAAATTCAAACCATTTTATTCTATTCTATTTTATTGTATTTTACTTGATATTTATACCTATGCCTTTATATAGATATATATTTATATTTTAAAATGCGTAGGGGTTATATTAATTCTGTATAAGTTTGATGAATTTGTTAATTTGTTAATTAGTTAATTGTTTAAGTCAGCTTAAGTGGATTGAAGTATGATTTAAGCACAGTGTAATGCTGTGGCTTTGTACTTTGTCTGAGGAAGGCTGTGTATTATTGCAGCCGAAAGCGCTTACTTTAAATAAACAGTCCATGCCGTTTTTTTATCTGGTTGCTGCTGCTTGGTAGTTTTATTTACTTTTCTATTACATTTATCTGCATATCTTCTACGTTTTTCTGCCACTATCTTTAGTTTATTATTTGCATTAGTGTACAGTAGATCCTGATCTGTTCTGATACACCTCATTGCTTTTATCACGTCTATCTTTCTGAGTATTTGTTATCTGTTCTCTCTTCTGTACTGTTCTAACAGTGACACTTCTTGTATTATTTACTTTATAGTTTTCTCTAGTTGATATTTCCATGATGGCATTTGATTTCTCACCTTTGTTTCCCTTACTGCTCTGTGTTTTTGTGGTAAGAATTTATCTGTCATTAATTTAGTTGCACAGTAATATATTATATTTGTTTTTGTTATATCAAATGAATTTCTATGAACAGTCTTGATTACTCTGTTCATTTGTTTTATTAAACTTAACATTTTAGGTCTTATTGACTTTCTGTAGTCTATTTCATTCCTTGATCTTAATGTATATGTCCATGTCTATTAAATCAAGTAACTCCTCCCTTAGATCATTTTCTTCTAAACTAAGGACACATTTTTTGTTCTCCATTTCCTGTAGACATTCTGCAAAAAGTTCCAGAACATCTTCCTGTGACATTTTCTTTAGCTTCATCATGTCTCATCCACTTCTCCTTCATATGGGAACTCACTGGCCTATCACTCCACAACATTGGTTGCATCAGATTTGCCAGTTTCTTGTTCCTTCTGCTGCTGTGCAACTAGAGCTGAGCTTTTTTTACTGGTTTAATACTCCAAAGTATCTTCATATGGTAACTGATCAGATGCTTACCACTCCACTGTTTTCCCCTTAATTTGGAGACTTATTGTTCTATGATACTGTCATGTTATTAGAGTTAGATTTTCTAAACTAAATCCTTCACTTCATAGGTAATCCATAGCTTCAGTTTTTAATTTCTTTAACTTCTCCATTAGTAATCCTTTTTTCTACTTCACCCCTTGTTTTCTTACTTTTTTGTATTGTAAAATTTTCCATATCCAGATGCTTTTTTTTTGCTTGTATTTCTCTTCAAATATCTTTGGTGCTGCTTTTTTGTATTGATTAGTTTCACTTTCTCCTTTACATAAATAGTACACCATATTAAATCTCTTTTTCTTTCCCATGTCCATATTTCTTCTTCATATGTCTCCTGCTTCTCCACTTTCTTCATACTTGGGGGACTCATTCCATCATGCTGTGACATAACCTGTGTTAGTCTTTCTATACCACAAGTATCCCATAACTTCAGCTTCTGTTTTTTAACTTGTACTTTACTACTCTTCTGTTCTACATTCACCCTTTGTGATCTTATTTTTTGTATTGTGAAATTTCCCATGTCTGGGTAGCTTTGTTTGTATCTCTCTTTGAATATCTTTGGAGCTGCTTTTTTGTATTGATTAATTTGGCTTTCTCCTTTGCATAAACATTGTACCATATCAGATCTCTCTTTCTTTCCCATGTTCCTGTTTCTTTTTTATACATTTAAAAAATCTCTAGATTTTGTTCTTTATATTTTCACACTTACTCAGTTGCTTCTTTTTCCAACCAATCCAAGGTTTCTTGGTCTATATAATTTTTTTTATGAATCTATTGTATTAACAATCATGATTTTACATTTAAAGCTTTTAACATTTTTTTGTGAAGCTATTTTTCTTTCCTCAAATTTCTTTCAATCTTTTTGCATATTTTCTGTCCAGAAATTCTGGGCTTCTTGCCTAATAGTAACAATATATATAATTAATTTCTTATCCTCAACAGTCCACTCTATCATCTTTATGGCTCTTTTTTTGGCCTGTCAATTTTTATGATTTTTTGTGGACTGCTACTTCCTTCTACAACATGGGGCCATTCTTCCCCAGGTCTGGCATAGCCGCATTGTAGGAATATTTCCATGTCTTGAGCATTTTACACTATTTTTTTCCAGTCCTCATACCAGTGCACCTACCAGGATTGGGCACTTTTTCATCCTGGGTCTTGTGCGCCCAGTTATCTTCCTTATTTTTTAACCTACTTCTGTCCATGATATGTTGTTGTTGTGTCTTTCGGCTTATCCCGGTTAGGGGTCGCCACAGCGGAACTCTGGTCCACTAATGATTGGTAGTGGATTTTTACATGCCGAGTTACCAGCCCTGATGCACAACCTTCAATGAAGGCACGCCCATTCACGCATGCCTCCACACAGAAGATGCTCTAGTTGAGAATCAAATGGGAGAACGTCTTGCTATGAGGCGACAACGTACTATATAAAACATAGTCTATATATCAGTGTCGTCTTAGTGAGATTTTGTGAAAAACAGGGTCCACCTCATGAAGGCACTCACCAAGACTTGAGGACAAATTCAGTTCTAACAATACTATTCTACTTTGCTTGCTGATTTTATCAGCTTTCCATTCAGACCCCATGAGTAGTATGAAATGGAGCTTATGTATTTATGTCCATTGAAATCTAACATAATTATTTGCAATACAAGGTGTTTTAGCTATGTCAATACACTCCTAGTCACATAAAAAAGTTTGACTGCAAAGTGTTGTACAGCTACTTAGTAGACAGTGCAACAGAATCAAGTCTGTGAGCTTCTAGTGAGCTGCTGACAGTAGTTCAGGTAGAGGGTTTGATTCCTTCCACCTCCATTCTTCTGTGTAATTCTGAGAAAGACTAGAGACTGTTCCTGTTTTCCCTAAAAGTGACATTTGTATCCAGTTGGCTCACCCATTTAACAAATTAGTAAAATAGTGCCAACACACAGAGGCTGGGCAAAAGCTGTGTACCTTCGGAAGAGCTTTGAATGCTTCTGTTTGCTGTTTGTGTGGCAGCATGAAGTGTTTTACAGCTTTTATAGCTGTTACTATTCTCTGGTGCTGTTCAGTGGTGGGTGCCCTGTTCTAGCATAAGACTAAAGCATACCAGCTCTGAAAGTACATAACAAAACTTGTTATACACCTCTCTGATGTCAGTGATGTGCACAACAAGGTCATCTTATTACTAATGGTTGAGTGTAATCAGTGTACACCGTGCACTAACTGTTAAGTGTTATATGACTCTAGCATTAAACAGTTCATTAATTTCTGTCCCTATGCATACCATATGCTAAGTCCATGATCTCAACTAACATTCCTAATACAGAGAGGTAATAAAGGCACTGGTCTGGCTTCTGGTTAACTGATGATAATTCTGACCATGTAACAGAATCTAACATGATTAATACAAGTTGATTATTGTAATCAATGCTATTTCTACAGTGTGTATTTGCAAAGTAAAGTGCACACAGAAGATAAAATAGGAATGTAAGATCACTGCTTAAGTGCTACTTGTGTGACTATTGCTGACGTTTTGGCCTTTTCTTGTTGGTTATAGTTTCAGTGCTCCTACATATTCATATTTTTACAAGCACAGTCATAGTTTCTGAAGTCATCTCAGCACAAGGCAATAGCTACACAGAATGCTATAGCAACATTTTCAGTATGCCTTCACAATATTGTTCAAAAGACTGTGGTCAATCTTTTTGACAATCAGCGCACTGTACCAATTAACTTCATGTCTTAGCTTACACTATGTGTTAGCCCAGTTTTCATGCATGTAACATGCTAAAAGCTGTTCTTTATCAATGTATTTGTAATTATTTTGTTTTGATAATCAGAAAGATCTGCTGGGATGCTCAGATTCCTGCTACTAGGACATAATACAACATTAAAATCACAGCAGTTGCTTTTAAAATCACAGCAAGGGGGTCCAAAAGTGGACCATTTTTTTTTTCCAGAATAGAAGATTTTCAGATTCCAGGCTGTACATAATTAGTGGTAATAAATCTTTATGTGGGCTTAACCTATTTAACAATGCACAAAAACAGAGATAATATTATGAAGAAAACTGGTAAGTCTAAGGTAAGCAAGGCTAAATCATAGCCGCTAGAAATGAAATGCTTTAGCTTACTTATTTCAGTTAGGGAGTGTTATGATTGAGGTTGATAAGAAGGCCGAAACATGCATGTCCATAGGTACTGGGGTCTGGCTTTATTAGCCTGAATGTATTCAAAAAGACCTAAAAAGTAAAATATCATGGGCATTCAGAAGCCATACATCTGAATCACCTGATGCTCCTAAGGGCTCATTTGCATATATCCCATAGGCCTCTTTTACATGAGGTTTAGGGTATCAAACAGTGAAAACTAGCTTGTTTAGGCTTTTCTTGCAATTTTTACCATTTTGGGTAGGATACATGATTAGGTTTCTAACTTGAAAAAAAAAAACATGTTTTTTGCTATAAATCAGTTCTGTTCAAAACTGATATTACTTCTCTTGCCTTTTATACAGCTGTGAGGACAGATAGGTCCCTTTTGGCTTAAACATAATAGGTATCCTTTATGGGAATTACAACATGAATATCTGCTGAACTGAAAATATGTGATTAGAAAACAGTCTCATAACTTCATATATTTAACTTTAGAAAATAATACATTCTAAGGCATATGGACACCAGAACACCAAACGAGAGATTAACTTAAGTATTTGGTCTAATTTCAGATGGCCAGCCTTGTAATTTTCCATCTTAAAGCATGAACAGGACATCTGAAAGATCATTGCTTCCATTCTGTAGAGAACAATAGAAAATTACTTTGCACATGTAGACAGGACACACAATATCGGTTAAATAAAGTGTTAAATTTCTATTGCTTTGGACAAAAACAATTTCAATTGTTAATCTAATATTTTGCCACTAGCATGAGAAATGTCCGAGGCTCTCCTGATGGAGCTCTTTTCTTCTGCTTGAATGACAAGGGGTTTCAATAAATGCTGAATGTATTTTAAGCTTTTGATATTATGCTAAAATAGTATAAAAACCTGTAACTTATTTTGTTTTGAGTGACTAATCTGTGTGCTAAGCATACTCCACATCATGGTGTTCAGTGGTCACTAAGTATGTACTTTAACTGACCGGCACCTGCTTTATCCAGTTCAGGGTCATAGTAAGTGGCAACCAATCCTGGCACTCTTTGGATATAAGACAGAGGAATTAGTCCTGGCAGAATGACACGATTGCAGGATGAATGCATCCACACAAATAGAGTCTGATGCACGCATACTCTTACACGCATCTACAGGCAGTTTATATGATTACCACTTCACTTATGGTGTGCTACTGGGATACAGAAAGAAACCTAAACTCCCAGAAAAATCCCATGTCTGTACAAGGAGAACATACATATTCCACAAAAAGGCATCCCGGCTAAGAACAGGAGAACTAAGTGCTATGAGATAATGATGTTAACCCCTGTGTCACTGTGTTGTCCTTAATAATAAAGGCATGGGCTCCCTAAAGCCTGCAACCTGTCTAAGGAATGCTGAACTGAAACTGAAGGAGATCTGGAAATTTCTGTAATAATGCTAATTGTCTTGCTGGTCAGCAGTGCGCTTTCATGCAGTAAAGGTCTTGCCAGTCCAACAGTGGAGTTAAAGGAATACATAACCAGTGGCATGGACAGATGTCACAGATGCCTCATCAGTCCAATGATCTAGTTCTAGGAATAAATCACCAGTGACATGGGCAGAGGGACACCTATAGAGGTGTTGCATTGGGACTTCAGTAAACCTTTTGACACTGCCTCTCAGGAGACTGGTTAGGAATTTAAAAAGAATACATGCTGGCATAAAATGGTGAAATGAAAAAGCAAATGGTTGCTGGAGTGGAGTAAAAGTGTTTGATGTCCTGAAGCACCATCTCATCTCCAAAATAAGTCTTTAAAGGGTAGCTCATTGTTAGTGCTAGCACCTCACAGCTCAAAGGCATGGGGGTTGGTTCTTGATCTCTTGTTAATGCTTTTTGTGTTTTTCACATTATCTGTTCATATGGGATTATTGGGTCTATATCACATAGTCGAAGTTTTATAACTTCGAACACAGAATGTTCGAACCATTCCATTAGAAGTTACAAAACTTCGACTAGTGATAAAAAAAAAAAGTAAAAACAAAATAAACTGTTGTAAGCAGGGGGGGGCAAGCCCCGCTGCAACCCCCACACCCTCCACTACGTAACTATACCAATTCCGAGATCGCACCCCATTGAAATGAATGGAAACCTCCCCTTACGGAGATTTCTGTTTAAACTCTAAAACTTGTACAAATTCAAACTTATAACCTTGACCATATGGGGTTTGAACTTGTACAAGTTCGACTATGTGATAGGAACCCAGTTTATTTTGAGTACTCTAGCTTCCTTCCACCTCCCAAAGACCTACTACCCAATTTGGTAACCATTTGAAATGTTGGGACCCACTAGAGCAAGTCCTGAAATAGAGACTAAATGGCCAAAAGATTGGACTTGGTATAGTCCAAGATGCCACTTCTTAGAATATTCCCTTGTCTCTGAGGTATGTTGATCTTGGAGTTGGTATATATAAATGCAGGGATGTGGGGGACTTGTCCCAGATCAGGGTGTGCAGTGGGGTTCACCCCCTGCAAAAAAGAACTTTAAAGGTGCAGATAGATTTTTGAGAGTTGCTGTCCTCCTGTAGTTTCTGGGGGGGGGGGGAGGTTGGCTTGTCAGCACTCAGCACTTCAAGCGCTGACATTTCAGAAGGGAGATGTTTGATTTGCTATGTAAGGAGAACTGTATTGTTTGGGAAAAACATTTCATTTCTTTCAAAGAAAAAATCATAGCAATTTATACCTCTCAACTGTCCAGATTTTCAAAGAATGTCCAGATTTTTGCCTCTTATTTTTGGTCTGTTCCTCCTAAAATTTGTGGTCTTATGACAAATCACTGATGATTGAAGTCACTAAATAATGACATACATTTGAGTTTCAGACTTCATATCCTCCTGAAAATGCATACTAACACAAATCCTTTTATTCTAACAACTTTCTAAGTTTATAAGAGCAATAATTCAAATCTGTCTCTATTTTTGGGGCTCTGTTCCCCCATTATTCTAGGCTTTGTCCAGATTTCTTGTGATTAGAGGTTGAGAGGTATGCAACTTATACTAAAGTCAAAATAAAAGTGAAGACATTGTATCCACTTGTTTTTTCAGTGAAATGTATGTACAGCAAAATATATAAAATGTTATATAACATAGCAAAGAGAAAATCCCCCTAAATACATTTTTATAAATCCATTGGTGTTTGACTGTGCAAGACTTGTCCTTGGAGGTTGTTTTAGGGCATGTAAGGATTTCCTTATTTGGAATATGATTGAGGAGACACTTCAGCACCAGATTAACAACTACTCGTACAAATAGCTAATACTCCTTCCAAAAAACAAACAACTTCCAGAACACTAAATCATCCCAACACCAACTATAATGCTTATAGAATACGTTACAGTTAAACCAAATGTCCCTCCTTAGACAGGAAACTCTATTACATATGACTTAGTATAACACAGGCAGTGTCTTATTTCCCTAAACCCTCACAACGTTTGATAGATTGCTACCACTATCATGCTTACAGTATTAGATCACCAGCAGTTATAGCCTCCTGAATTACTATACCCTGTTAGGAATATTTTAACACAAACATGCTAACATATACAAACCTTGTTTAAAAATTGTAACATATTAAGATAGCTAACTATATGCCAAAAATACGCAAATAATTCATCCCACATAGTAACTGCACCTATAGTCTACTACCATCTGTGGCATGTTAAGGCAAGTAACTATATACCTAAAACATTCAAACTAATTTATCTCTCATACCAGCAACACCTTTACGTAAAACTACCATATTCCATCTCATTTTAACTTGATCATTCTGACTAATGAATAGCAGTTTTAAAATATATCCTTAACATATCCCACCTTCTGGCAAACACCCCCCCTAAATAAAACACCATGTTACTTCAAGCATTACTTCCCCATTACACATCAACTCTAGTTTCACCTACAGTAACATGCCCCATCCCTAGGCTGTGACATCTGCTCTTCCCCTTAAGCATCCAGCCTTTCCTCTATCCTTAATCATGAGACATCCTCTCATAACACTAACTCATTCTATGCATTCCTACCAACTCTCCAAATAAAATATCCTATTAAATACTTACTCACCTCTTACAATCAAACTACTTAAGTACACCAACAGCAATATTTCCTAGTCATTCATTCTATCCATTCATCTGAATTCTTGCAAGCAGTCTTCCAAATTCCACACAAATCATAACCATCACTGCCTGCTCCTCATATTCCTTCCCGTCATCTAAAATAAAAATATCACTCCTCCCAGCAGTATCAAATACATAAAATTCACAAGGCTAACATTAATCAATATTCTTTTAATTCATAGTTTTATTGAAAGAAACCCCAGACCTCAGTGGTCTATTATCCTCAACATACCCAACTAACACAATAAAAGAGTACTCATACGTTCTAGAATTATCTAAAACAAACTTGAACAATGTGACTTCTTTACAATAATGTACAACCCAGGCACAGTGTGAATCACAGACTCATAGCTGACATTAGACACCCCAAATCCAAGCTAACACTTTCCTAGATACAACGACTTATTTATCAGTAGGTCAGTACAGCAGTAAGAGGCAGGACTCTACTGCTTATAAAAAACAGCATAAAAACATCCTTCCTAGCTAAAATAATTCCATTAATGAACAAATGTAAATCACAATTTTAAATGTAGAATACAGCAAAAACAATAAATAGCCTTTTGGATGATGTACCTCGCCTCATCTAGTTTCATAAAGCTTAAACTCCACTTTAATGAATGACCGCAACAGATCCCTATTCAAAAGGAGCAATATTATAATACATTTCAATTTGAACCTGCTCAATCCCTACAATACTGAAAAAAAATCGATTTTATGGCTGACCACTGCCTAAAAATAGTAAATGTAAACACTCATTTCTTGACCTATGGCAAATATGTCATCTAAACTACATAATATCTAGGGTTTACTATCATAATTCTGAAGTGCATTTGGTCGAATGCCGGTACCTCCGACTCCCAAGTGCAAAAGTGACAATGTCAAATTCCGACATTGCCGAAAGTACATCTTGAATTCGACCTCCAAACGGGATTTAACATGGGTCGAGATAGGGGCGAGATTTGTACTTAGACAATGTCGGGTTCAACATTGTCACCATTCGCCCCTCTGCCTTTTGCCACAGTGGTGTCAACAAGATGCACTTTGGAATTATGATAACAAACCAATATGTAGATCCTTCCTCTTTCCATGAGTGATCACTGTCCTATAGCATGCTATCATTACCAAGGAACAAGCTCCATCCCAAACTTGTCACCTTTCACTCTAAAAAGAAAGCAAACTATATCCGCGAAAAAGGCTTCTTAATAAATGTTACTATTCTAACTTCACTACTTCCCTAACAGCTATATTCTCTAAACTAAAAGAAAATATTTTCCTAAAGTTTCTAGATCTTTCAAAAGCAGTCATAAAGACCAGTGGATCATAAAAAAAAATGAAGCCAGTTTCCTCTATTTTACTCTGTAATAATCATTCCAAAACATTTGTGGAATCCCTTGAACTGCATCCCTGAATACAACTGTTAAAATCCACTACAACAAGACAGCTTTCCTGTTGCCCTAAGGACTTCCTAAATTATCTTTACTACCTACTAGTCTACCACTAATCATTCATTCCACAAACTTCTCACCCAAAGCCCCATGCATCTCATCCTCTTTACAAAAGAATCCAAATCAAAGATAGCGAGTAATGTATTAATATCCCCACACGCAGGTGGCATGCTACAGTGGTTTAACATTTTCTGTAGAGAATATCTATTTCTTTCTCTATAACACGTGTATAACCTCTACCTCTCCACTAATTCAATGACATCTCCATGGAAACAAGCCATAACAAAGGCCATAATTAAACTAGCCAAACCTAAAAGTATCAAAGACTTTAGACCAATATCAGACATTCCCATATTAGGCAGAATCTCTGAAATGTTTTTTTCTTACAACTAACTTAATACTTTCAAAAATGTCACACCTTCTCTCCACAAAAACATGCATTTTCACTAGCCCACATCATAAATGCAATGTTGTATAACTTTGCTGACATTCTCCAAAACATGGGGAAAGGCCTTGTAAATGGATCAGTTTTCATTCCTCTTATAGAAGTCTTTTTTCTGGTATTCATAGTCATTTATACAAATGTGCTTAGGCTTTCAGAGATGTTTGTGAATGAGTGCAGGTGAGCTGCAATTCATAGAGGCTATTTATGTCAATGTGCAATGATGTGAATGTGCATATGTAAATGCTGAAATAATGAGATGGAAATGAGGAGTGATGCAAATCTTCATATGCTAATGAAGCATGTTTTTCACTACTTCTGATTCATACTCAGATTTTCCCACTTGTCAACGCTGGTCACAGATTTGCTATATAAAGGGAAGCTTTGCCGAATGTATCGGAGTTGTAAATCAGCAAAAATGCTATCAGCTGCTGTGAGCTTTGCTATTTCTAGGTTTAAGCTGGTTATCTTGGCTGGGTCAAGGCCACTTGCACCCAGCAGCACTCACCGGCAAAGAAGGTGAAAATATAAGCAAAGGATAACTCATTATAACTTTGATGATCAAGAAATCCTTGATAGGTTCAGAGTGGACAGGGACATGAGGGTGTTAGTGGATATACTTGACCTCCAAAGGGGCATTGGAGGAATGGGTGGACTTTCTATTCCTGTAGATACCAAAGTATGAACAGGTCTCATTATACTTGCAATGAGGGCCTTACAGAGATGCACTGTGGAAACACTGGGAATCTCACATGCTTCTGCCTCAAGGATAATGCAGCAGTTCCTGGATATACTCTTGGCACATGTGGAGCAGTACATCTTTTTCCTGGTGTCTCCTCAGCCATTTATGGGCTGGCACATTTTGCTGAGTTACCCTGTGTGATAGATTGCACCCATGTTGGAGGTAGGGCCACTCTTGGTCCACAGGGTGAGTGGTACCACAATAAGAAAGGCTACAATTCCATCAATTGCCAGGTGGTGAGTGATGCATGGGAGTGCATCACCAATGTGCCTGCCCAGCATTCCAGCAGTACACATGATTGCCATATCTGACACATTAGCTCACCCTACAGCCTCTTCCTGCATGGTAGGATACCCAGTGATCTTCTTTGTTGGTAAGTGGAAAAATAAATTAATTTTGTTATACAGTATTTAAGTAGTTATTCCTGTTAAAGCATATTGCTGAATACTATTTTTTTTTCTATTTTGTCCCCCCCTCTTTTTTTTTGCTCTCTTTTTTTAGGTGATGCTGGATATCCACTGGAGCCCCTATACAACACATCAGTGTGACCATAACATAATCCCTGCTCTCTGCTATTTCAAAGTAGTGCTGCAAATCATCACTCATACCCTGCAGGACTCTCAGCATTTCCACCTGACTCTCTGTTGCAGTGCTCTTTGCCCCAACAAAGTCAGCACATTTCCTGTTGGACAGGCAGTGCTTTGTGTGTTTCTTGGGGTAGGTGTAAGACATTTCTGTGACTGGTTCACATTTATAAATATGTCACTGTGGACACTGTTGCATCTGAATGTCTATCATTCATTCTTAAAGTGGTCCTCTGGGTTGGAGGTACTGACATAGAAGTACAGGGGTGTTCCTCTGGTGCATCCATGAATGCTATGGCAAGTTGTGCTCGACTTTGAGGTGCACTGTCACTTTCTGCAGAGTTACTAACATGTTGTGGAGTAACAGAACTTGCCATTAAACTTGGGGATGGCCTGCCACTTCGCTCAGGCTGCTTCATAAACATAATTATGTCATCAGCATCAGCAGCATCCATTCTGCAACTGAAATCATCCAAATTTATTGGTATAGTTAAACTGTTTGTTCATAGGTTCAAAGGTTCATAGGTTCATACTAGGCTATCTGCCCTAGGGCATTTATAAACCTAGCCAGAGTGTGTGTGGCTTTCACCACCCCTTAGGATGAGAATACTATACCCATTAGTTTGCTGTGCCTCTGTCCAGCAGTGATACAGAGATGATTCCTGGGGTAAACCTACGATCTCCCATCCACTCGTCAAGATTTCAATTGAACAGAGTCAGTGAGGGGCTCTGCCTCACATGGACTGGGATTCTGTTCCATAGTGTAGGGAGTCTCTGGGTGATGAATCTGTCCCTCCAGAATGTCCTATTTATATCCGTGTTGAGGTTTAAGTCTCTTGCTCTCGTGGCTCTGGTGGATTTGGATTTTTTGAGGTGGAGCATGTCCATTAATTCCGGGTTAGACATGGCCTTGTATGTCAGGCACAGATCACCTCTGAGCAGACGGTATGCGACTGAATAGAGCTGGAGTTTCTTCAGTCGGGCATCGTATGACATATGTTTGAGCCCCTTTATCCTTTTGGTGAGGAACTTTTGGGGTCTTTCCAACTGCTGCAGGTGTCGGGTAAGGTACATTCGAATGGGGCGTTGTACTCAATCATTGGTCTGATAAGTGAAGAGTACAGGGTACAATGACCTCTCCTGATCTGGATGTGAATCCCTTCATGATCAGGTGGGCAATGTAGAAGGTCTTCCTAACCACTTTGGCAATGTGAGTGTCAAAAGAGAGGTTACTGTCAACTTGGGTCCCCAGGTCCCTGATAACTTCTTCCGTGTTTAATGGATTACCACCTATGTGGTAATTAGGGGTTACCTTGTTTTTCCCAAAGGGTATGACTATACATTTTTGGCATTTAGCTTAAGGCCATGGCTCTGGCACCAGTTATCCATTTCTATGAGACCTTTCTGGAGGATGTCTGTGTCTGATGGAGTGTCAATTATGGTGCCCAGTTTGCAGTCATCTGCAAATTTTGTCAGCCACAATCCCCTATGTTTGCCTGCACTTCAGAAAAATAAATGCCGAACAAGAGGGGCCCAGGACTGAGCCCTGTGGGACACCGCTCATGACCGGCTTAGAGTCTGACATGGCACCAGCAACTCTAACCCTGTGTGTTCTGTCCTTGAGCCAGTTTGCAACCCATCTTGTGACATATGGGTTTACATCTAAGCTGGTGAGCTTTTCTATGATGCCTGAGTGGGGTATTGTGTCGAACGCTTTTGCTAGGTCAAGGTAGGCTGTGTGAACTGCCTTACCCTCATCAATGGCCTTAGTGACTGTTTCGAAAAAGTCGACCAAGTTCAAGAGGCAGGATCTGCCCTTGACAAAGCCAAATTGGGTAGGATCCAGTGTCTGTAGGTCCCCAATGTCTTTATTTATGAGTTCCATTATGATCCTCTCCATAGCTTTGCAGACAAGGCTCATCAAGCTTATGGGGCGGTAATGTCCAGGGTCCGTAGAAGCACCGCCTTTGTGGAGTGGGACCACAGTTGCCATACGCCATTCTTTGGGTACGTATCCTGTAGTAAGGCTAAGATTAAACAGCAGCCTTATGTGTGGGTTTAGTTCCTCATTGAGTTCGTGTAGCACACAGCCAGGGACACCGTCCGGTCCCATTGATGCTGTGTTTTTTGCTTTAGAGAGAGCAGCTCTCACCTGGGCATCTGAGATGTTTGGGAGGCTAGACTCTGGTGGGATAGATATTTCTCCTTTTGGGAAATTTGCACTGAACCTGTCTGCCAGTATGTTGGCAATGTCTGTGGGTTCAGTGATTTTTTATCATTTTGGACTAATTCTGAGCATATCTGGGAGTTTCCACCCAGGTTTCTAACATAGCTAAAGAAGGCTTTATGATTGTCTTTTGTGTCATTAGCGATTTTTCTCTCAAAGTTGGCCTTGGATGATTTTATGAGTGATCGTAGTTTTTGCTAGTATTGATCAGAGATGCCTTCCCTTTTAGGGATTTTGCTCTGTCATGTAGTAGCTTTCTCCTCTTGTTGTAGAGTTTGTTTATGGCTGGAGTCCACCAGACCGGCGCCTGCCTTTGGTGGAAAGGGTCTTGATTTTATTAGGGATTGCTTGATCCATACATTCCTGGAGGTGCTCGTAGAAGGCATTTGTAAGGGTTTCAGCAGCGTGGGTTGTGGTTTCCACTGGCTCGGGGCCTTGAAGGATACCACTCCAGTCTTAAGAAGTGTGAAGTTTGCTTTTGAGAAGTTCTTCACTGTGGTCTTTTGCTGGGGTGGGGGCGGGATGTGGATCTCCAGTGAGATTAATTTATGGTCTGATCTCACCAATGAGGGATATACTTCCGGTGTGGAGCATTTTGTCCCCATGTTTGTGATGATCAGGTCTAGTATATTTTCTCCTCTTGTGGGAATGGTGACTAGTTGTTCCATAGCATTTGAGTTTATGAACTCAAGGAACCTTTGGGCTAGGGTGTTGGGGCTTGAGTAATGTTCCCAGTCTATGTTTGGGTAGTTGAAGTCACCCAATATGATGGTGTTTGGAGAGACATTCATACTCTCCAGTGTCTTCAGGAAGGCTGTGTGGGTTTCCTGAGTTTGAGAAGGTGGTCTGTAGCATTTTACAAACTGTAGGGCAGTTTTACCTATGGTTAATTGCACCTGGATGGTCTCCGATGCTTCGTGCATTGCCACTAACCTGGAGGTGTGGGTATCCTTTATGAATATGAATACTCCCCCTCCTTTTGTGGTTCGGTCTGGATTTTGGGGCCGGACCGCATGATATGAGGTATAACCTGATAGTGCTGGGGTGCTCTCAGGAGCCTTGAACCAGGTTTCAGTCACAGCACAGACATCAATGTTCTCCATACTGAGGAGGGCTTTGAGGGCGTGCATCGTGAGGTTTAGACTTCTGGCATTGAGCAGTATTACCCTTAGTTTTTCTCCATTTTTGTTTTCTAGGGCGGTAGGTTTATCACTTGAGCCTTGCCTAAAAAAGGCACTATGGGGGTGGCAAGAGCCTTTGCCAATATCCGGAAGCCCAGGGGTGACAGGTGCAAGCCGTCCCTTGCAAAGCAGCGTGGCTTGTCAAGCATGTCATCCCAGGCAGACAGACATTGGATCCCCTTAGAATGACACCAGTAATTAAGCCAATTATTAAAGCTGATCATTTTGTCTCTGTATTGTGGCATCATTCTTGGTGAGGGTAGGATACTGCTCAGGGTCAGGGTCATACCGGCCTGGGCTACATAATCTGAGAGCTCCTCTATGTCTCTTTTCATATAGTCCAGGGAGGTACGTCTCAGGTCGTTCACACCGGCATGGACAATGACTGAGTCATACTTGTACTTGCTGTGGAGTGACCTGAGTGCTTGTGTTATGTGGTGGATTCTAGCGCCTGACAGGCAGCTTACTGTGATCTTTTCCTTGTTCAGTCTGGTGAGTGGGACGTCAGTGTGTCTGACTATGGAGTCACCTATAACAAGTGTGTCTGGCATTGTGTTTGGCCTTAAGGGCTGTGACTGTTTAGCACACTGACTTTGAGAACTATGTGTTGCATGTCTTATGTCTTGAGGTGGCAGTTGCTTGGGTGTCTGCTTTGGAGGCCTCTGTAGTTTTGGTAGATTTTTGATCAGTGCCTCCGAGTATGTCTTTGTGTGTTTATGTGTCTGTTTTGCAGTTGTGGTAGTTCTATGTGAAACTGGGTTTGTGGTGTGCGTGGTTTCCTTCTCCTCCTGTCTGGTCTTGCCAGTCCTGAGTTGAGAGAGCTCAGCCTCCAGTTTGGCTATATAGTTGCATCTCTCACATGTATTTGTGTTTTGTGGCAGAAGGAGTGGGTTGTCTGTGTACATGAGGCAATTGTAACATTGCCTCAAGATGCCCAGATTTACCAGCTGAACAGGAGAGGATGCTAGCAACTGACCCTTCGACATGCTAGAAAAAGTGATAAAGTTTGCTGTGTAACTGAGTCAGAAGGGACCTATAGGGAAATGGGTACTCAAGGGGATTCTAGGCTAATATAGTACTTTGTTTAGTATACAAGTACTTTACCTATATAAAAATGCTTTAGGAGCAAGTGCTGAGCTTTACCTATATAAAAAAGCTTTAGGAGCAAGTGCTGAGCTTTTGAGATAGAGAATAGACTGTTTAGATTGCAAGTAGAGAAGTTCTAAGGGAAAAATTGAAAAGCAGACTTTACGGAGCCAGAAATAGTTTAACCTTGTTTAACCGGCGCTGCCCGATGGTGCTCTATGGGCAACTCCGCTAAATCACGCAAAAGCGTGCTAAAGTGGGCTTTATAGCAGGGGGTTGAAAAGAGCTAGGAATTGACCCAAAATGGCCAATAGACTACAAGTTTCTGGCTGGAACCACTGCTCTATGGACAGATAGGCTGCTCGGTGCTCCCCACTCCCACTGGTGAACAAAGAAGCTTCCCTTTATCCAAATAAGGATATGGAATAGCACAGGAACCAAGCCAAAGCCCAGAGATCAGCAAACTCTGAAGACTGGACTATTCTAGTTCAGTAAGGCGGGAAAACAAGATTTTTTTTTTGTTTGTTTTTTTCTTTTTTGCAGAAAACAGAGGAAAAACAGACAGTAAATGCTATAAATGCTTTTAAATGGCTAGCGCACTTGAGTGTGTTAGCCTACAGGTAAAATTAAACAACAAATAACTTTTTTAAAAGTGCAAAACAGTTAATCAACACAAAAACAGTTTAAATAGAATGCTGAGCTGTATAAACAGGCGAAAATGCAGTCGCTAAGCAGTAAATAATCAAAAAGCCAGAAAAAAATACTTAAATCAGAAAAAAGTCACTCTTTTGCTCTCTGCTGCTTGTAGAACTCTGCAGGACACCACGAGGAGCTGTGCTGAGTTGAATACAAGAGAAAAAGCTCGCTAAAGCGGGCTTTATTACAGGGGACTGAAAAGAGCTAGGAATTGACCCAAAATGGCCAATAGACTACAAGTTTCTGGCTGGAACCACTCCTCTAGGGACAAACAGGCCGCTCAGTGCTCCCCACTCCCACTGGTGAACAAAGACGCTTCCTTTTATCCAAATAAGGATATGGAATAGCACAGGAACCAAGACAAAGCCCAGAGGTCAGCAAACTCTGAAGACTGGACTATTCTAGTTCAGTAAGGCGGGAAAACAAGATTTTTTTTTTTTTTTTTTTTTTTTTTCTTTTTTGCAGAAAACAGAAGAAAAACAGACAGTAAATGCTATAAATGCTTTTAAACGGCTAGCGCACTTGAGTGTGTTAGCCTACAGGTAAAATTAAGCAACAAATAACTTTTTTAAAAGTTTCTGATGTTGACTCTGAAAAAAGTATTGTAAAACATTAATAATAGTAATGCAATAGCATATAATAAAGTATGCTTACAAGGGGTGAGTGGTACACTTGCAATGCACACTGCCTTCATTTCTATTCTATGATGATGTACATGGCTCACCTAATAATAATGAACTGTACCATGTTTAATTACATCATTCCTTGTCAGCATTCAATTCTCTCTATATAATGGTGTATTACCAAGTTTAAACCGATCTTCATGAGCAGATGAGTGTTGGTGCTGCTCCTGCAAAGATTAGTAACATGGATCAGTGTTCAGATAGCTTCTAATTATCCTTGTTGCACCATCATTTGTATCATAGTCATCCCCAAGGATGGACAGAAGAGATTCATCATCTGGTTTTAACTAAGTAATATTCAGAGCCTCCCTCCCCAGTGGTATGCAAAATTGCATTCTGCCTGGCTTTGCTTCTAGCATGTGGTACCATATAATTGTCCCTTTTCTTTTACTGTACCAGTGCTAAGTTTGTGCCTCCAGCTGCATCGATTTCAACTACTTTACTCCAGGCCTTGTTCCTCATGGCTTGTCTGGCCCCGCTTTACCAAAAATAAGTTTCCCACATGTTCTACGTGTTGCCATGAGGACATGACTTTCCTCATGGTTCAAGTTATCCATTCTCAGCTTTGATCCATTATTCTCCATTAGTACTACATGAAAAAAGGGCCACACTCAGAAAGTGTGAAGAAAGGGCCACACTCAGAAAGTGTGAAGAAAGGGCCACACTCAGAAAGTGTGACAGTAATGTTTGGATGTAATCACTTCTTTAACCACAAACCACTGGCAGGCTATTCCTGTCACCCACAGTAGCTGTTACGTAACACAAACCGATATGAAAATGAAAACTTCTGATGTATTACATGACCCACACTACTATTAGGGTACAAAACAAATAAATTTACCAATAATCATTACCGATGCAACTTAATCATATGCTAAAATTTTTATGAAACATGGAAGGGAAAGGAAAGCATTTTCCTTTAAGAAAAATCAGTATGTGACAAAGCAGTTTTGGTTACATGAGACAAAGAGCATCAGTAGCTGTTGTAACTGTCATGCTAGTAAAACAAGTTTGGTTAAGGTGATGTCAAACTTTCCAGGGAGTGGTTCTAACCCTGATCTGATTCTTTGCATGTGTTGATGTATGCACTTTCCACAGAATTTAAAGTTGAGGTCCTTCTTTTTTGCATGTGTGTAAGTAAAATGCCCTAGTTAGGGATGGAAGGTTAGTTCATTTACCATTCAGTCTCAAACTCTGTATCTTGATTACAGGTGACAACTGAATCCTTTACACCGACTACTAAATTACTTGAGGGTTTCAGAGCATTTTTCAAGGAATTGTGAGTTTCAGTGCAGTTTTGAAGGAATTGTAAGTTTCAAGGGAACAGAAGTTTACTGCTCCTCATGCTAAATCTGTTTTCAATGTGGAGCTGTTGTTTAGCAAATGGCTACTTGTGTTTGTGCTATATTGAGAGCAGTGTTAGTAGAACAGGTAGCATACTTGTCTTTGGTGTAGAAGGCTAAAGGGTTCAACTCCCAAACCATGTAGATCGATTGCTGATACTGTGGTGTACTTTAAGGGGCAGATGGGGTGCTGCACTCCTCAGAATGTCCTCCTTTGGTCTGTTCCTCATGAAATCTGTGGTTTTCTGGATTTTTGTGGCAAATGATTGTGGACTAAATCCACTAAATAATGACAGCCATTCAAGTTTCAGACTTCATATCCTTCAGAAAATGCATGGTAACAGAAGACCTGTTATTCTAGCAACTTTCTAAGTTTATAAGAGCAATATTTACAACTTGTCCCCATTTTTGAAGCTTTGTCCCCAATTACTGTATGCGCAGTGGTGCAGCGGTAGTGTTATCGCCTCACATCAAGAGGTTCTCTGGTTCAATTCTTGGCTGGGGTGCCTTCTGTGTGGAGTCTGTATGTCCTCCCTGCATTTGTGTGGGTTTCCTCCGGGTGCTCCGGTTTCTTCCCACGTTGAAAGACATGCATCTGGAGCATTTCTTCACGGGCCTCTGCTGAAAATTGGCTTCATTCCAAGTCGGACTTTCCCGGTTACCAAATGTTAAATAAATTAAATGTTAAAATAAATAAATTATTTTTTAGCTTTATCAGGATTTTTTGTGCTAAGAGGTATACTATTAACTATGAATCTGTTGCTGGTTTACCAGCCATTTCCTACTGCAATATAAGCTTACCATTTTTAATGTAATATAGACAAATTTATTCTTCAAAGGCAGCAATCTCTTCATTAATTATATATCTCTTTAATGTGGAATTATTCAGATGACTTTTACTTCTGCAGAGATTGTGCATATTCATTAATATTGGTGGACTGTAATGAAGTTTGAGTGTCTTTTTATGGCTGGAATATTCCAAAATAGATAGTTTTGTCATTATTGGTTCATATATTTTGTTTCATTGCTTACTGGAAAAATGTTCAAAACTACAAATTTAAAAGCACACAACACATGTATTTATACATGGTCCTAAAAATCTGTGCAAGGGGCCTATCAAGGACACAAATAAGAATTGACAATCCTCAGGAACCTCATAGATCCCATCAGGTTTCTTAGGAGTAGGAGGTATTTGAGAATAATAAGACAAGAACCCCTCATCAGAGGCTGAATCCATATCTCAGGAATCAGGTTCCCTAGGCCATTTGGAAGAGGATGAAGTCCAAGGAGGGGTAGGCACAGAAACCCATTGGAGAGACTTCAGGGTCATTAAAGCATTAAACAGTCCCTCAGTAAACGCATCCCATTCTCTTTAGAATTCTTAGGATGAACAGAATACTTCATCTTCTGCTTTTTCATGGTAGGAACATCAGGCCTAGCACACTCCAGAGGTTCTGATCCCTGGCAGGATTCACTAAAACTACTGGGAACCTCTTCCCTGCTCAAAATTTGCAGAATCCCTGTTCCAAGATAATCAACCATGGTTCCCCCCTTGACGTCCAGAGCAGACTCCTTCAAAGACTCAGAGGACATGTGAAAGGAAGGATGCTTTCCAGCCTGTGATGGGGTCATGGCAGAGGTATCTGACTTAGACACTGGATGGCCTACACAGCTATCACCTGCTTCTAGAGAGACAGCTGGTGGAGGCTGGTCAGCTAAAGTATCAAATCAAGAATTTTTGGCCTTTTTCTTAATTAATAGAAGTACCTTGGGATTAATTGATTCTTCCATGCTACCCTGGGCTGACTGTTTAAGCCTCTGTTTTTTGAGAAAAATGTCCAGGGAAGACAAATGATTTCTGAGTGTTAGGCACAAATGCCTTATAAATGTGTATGGACGTGGGAAGCAGCCAAACAAGAGAGACATGGTTCATGATGATCCTTATGGGGAATCTGCCTCCCACACTGATATTTTCCCCTCTTGGATAACAAGATCAAAAGTGAAATAAAAGGACCCCAACGGGGCACTTATCTGATGGCTAGGTATTAAGCACAGCAAAAGGATGTTCAGACTGGATTCAAAGAAGGTCAAGGTACCTGCATCTGTACGTCACCTTTATGCCCTATGTCCTGTGCAGGGAGCATACGTGTGGCCCATATAAGATCTAAAGGCTTTGGTATACTTGCCAAGCAATGGGCTATCCCTGACAGGCGATCCCTAAGGTGAAGAATACTGTAACAGTGACATAGAGGGACATCAATACTGACAAACAAGAGTGGCATACCCAACAGATGGTGATATAGCAGAGTCACAGTTGTGTAGACACTTACAAAACCACAACCGTTTTGAGTTCTCATGCTACATATTAGGGGAGCTTGAAAAACAAAACCAGAATAACAACTGGAAAAAAACAAAACAAATTTGTAGTACACTAGAAGCATTACCACAGTATAAATAAAAAGTTTTATTAAGCACTTTTATTCTGTCAAATTCAAGAACAAATTGTAGGAAGTTCCAATTTTTAGTAATAGAAAAAAATTCAGAATAGATTCATGGAAGGTTTTAACAAATATCTGGAATACTTACAGCTGAAATGGTAGGTATTTTTAAGATCTGATAAAGCCCCTGGAATTAATGATTGTACTTCAGTTAAAACTTTGTTAAAGTACAGCAGTATTTAATATAATGGCTAACACTATGGTTTTTATGTTTGAGTTTATGTGTAATTTGTTTTTAAAGTTTTAACTTGTAACTTTTTCCTAACTGGTTACAAATTGTGATTCACAGGTCAATTGTGACATCTTGCTTTTTGCATTTAAATAGCATCAGTGTGTTGTAACTCTTTATTCTGAAGAAGTTCAATTGTTGCTATATAGCTTTGTGAGGTATGACCTCAAGCAAGTGTTTCAGCCTGGCACAGTGTAGCTAGGAAGTATGCCAGAGAATGTTTACAGGCAGGATGTGCTTTTCCAACAGAAGTGCTACTTATTAATGGAAAAAACATTACTATTGTGGAGAGAAAGGGCAATTGTTGTACTCCTTTAATGGAAGGCATATACATTGTGACACAATATTCAGATAATTCATTCGAGACTGTGTTGTATGACAGCTGTGTTATGTATTCTAATTTGGCATCATTTAGTACATAGGGAAAGAGTAACCTGGCAAGCATTGCATATATTCGACTATAATGATATATGCCCAGATGCCCACTCCACCTATCTGGACCTCTTTGAATATATCAAGATTCAACCCTTTACCCTGATCCTGGGCAACTCTAACTATACAACCATAGACTGGAAGAAATACTCATGCCAAAACACAAATGCCCAGAGATGCTTTGATTTCGTCAGTGAAAATGCCTTGGACCAGTTGGTCAACACACCCACAAGAGGTGAAAATATCTTGAACTTGGTATTAACCAACATGAGTAACCATTGCAGCATCCTTACAGTGTCATCATCCCTGGTAAGATCCAACCACAAAGCAGTCACTTTTGAAGTAACCATTTCCCCCGACCCCCCCCCCCCTTAGCTAGAGTCAAACAAAAAAACTCTTCAAAGCTGATTACAACCTCCTGAGGGAAGGTATAAACAGTTTCACAGCCCCCTCCCCACCATAGGAACTGGCACATATGTTCAAATGTACACCAAAGTATTATATGAGCATTTATATAGCTGCATTGAATCAGGAACATCAGACAGGATGAAATCATCCTCCTCAAGGAAGAGTAAACTTGTCTGTTGGACATCTACAATAAATAAACTCTATAATAAAAGAAAATTCTGTCCAGGACAAAGAAGGAGCAGGTGCCTAATTGGAAGCAATCTCTCCTAAGCCTAAACAAGCAAATAAGAGCATTAGTGAAATCCTCCAAAGCAAACTTCACGTCCAAACTGGCCACGTCTACTAAAGACAATCATAAGGCCTTCTTCACATATGTCTGCAATCTCAAGGGAAGCACACAGATCTGCTCAGAACTGGTGGTCAAGGACACCATATACACAAATGCTGTAGATATAGCCAACCTGCGGTCAGACAGGTTCAGTGAACACTTCTCTGTCCCGCATCAGTAAAACAGGACATCCCCAGTACCAGCCCTCTCCCCTTATCTCTAGGGAGCAAGTCATCACTGCCCTCTCAAAGGAAAAACATACAGCCTCCATGGGATCCTATAACATCCCAGGCTGCATCCTACATGAACTTAGGCAGGAAATGGCAGCACCATTAGGCACCCTATTCAACCAAAGGCTGAGTACCGGCTTTGTGCCAGCCAAGTGGAGGACAACTGTCATCATCTCTTCACAAAAAGGTGGAGCATCCACTGATCCAGGAAATTATAGACCCATCAGCCTAACTAGCCTGATCTGCAAGGCCATGGAGCAGATTATCATGGACCTCATTAACAAGGACACTGGAAACCTCCAGACACTTGATCCCACACAGCTTGGTTTTGTTAAGGGGGTTTTGTTAAATTTGGTCGACTTCTTTGGGACAGTCACCAAGGTCATAGACTAGAGGAAGACAGTGCACACCATTTACCTTGACCTGGCCAAAGGCTTCAGTACTATTCCCCATTCAGGTATATACTCTCTCAACTAGGCATCAATCCATATGTTACCAGATGGGTAGCAAACTGGGTCACTGATAGAACCCACCTAGTCAAAATAGGGGAAGCTAACTCAGGTAGTAGATCCATAACAACCGATGTACCCCAGGGATCAGTCTTGAGGCCTCTGCTATTTGGGATATACTTCTCGGAGGTGCAGGCCAAATTTAATGGGCTACGGCTGACCAAGTTTGCAGATGACTGCAAGCTGGGTGTTGTCATTAATTCCCCTAGTGATGTGGACATCCTCCAAGAGGTCTTACCCAAACAAATGACAGGTGCAGAATCATGGCCTCAAACTAAATGCCAATAAATGCATCATCATCATCCTTTTTGGGGAGAGTGATGTCCCCACAGATTATCACATTGAATATAAGGTACTAAGCATGCAATCAGTCGTGAGAGACTTGGGCATCCAGGTTGATAGCAAACTGACTTTTGACCACCATAGTGTCTCCATTGTACAGAAAGCTTTCTACATGGCCCATCTCATTAGTAAGGGTATCTCATCCAGGGACAAGATGACCATAACACGATGAGTACAATGCCCCTTTCGACATGTACCTCACAAAACACATGCAGCAGCTGGAGAGACCACAGAGGTCCCTCACCTGGGGAATCCAGGGCTTCAAACATCTACCCTACACAGATAGGCTAAAAGCCATGTCCCTCTAATCAGTCTCCTACAGAGTCCTCAGAGGTGACCTCTGTCTGCCATACAAAGCAATCTCAGACCCTGCCCTGATGGGACTGCTGCATATCTACAAGTCAAGCTCCACTCGAGTGACCTCAACCTGGTCTGTGACATCAATAGGACTCATTGGCAGGACAGATTTGTGTACTAGCAACTCCCCTTTTTGTGGAATAGACTCCCTCTCTATGTAAAGCAGAGTACCTCATTAAATCATTTTAAGTGCAACCTGGATAACTGGGTAAGGAACAGAAAATACACCCTGGGATTCCACCTGTGTCCCTGCTGGACAGTAGCATACGGTGTTGAATTGTTGGAACATGGGTTAAATTCTTGGCTAGGCTTGTAAGGGCCTCAGGGCCAATGGCCTAGTAACTTCCTATGGCTTTTATTGTTTTTGTTCACAATATAGTAGTTAAAGGCAAGAGTGGCTTATTCACTGTTTCTTCATGTGCATCATGGTGCAAAGTAGTCACAAAATGTAATAGGACCTGTATTTTGTTGCATTGTTATGGTTTTGTGGTAGATAGGTGATGATTATTTATTCACTGCTGTAAGTCCGTATATGTATGCCCATTTTCATGATGTATTAGATGTTAGCACTGTAGCACAAAACACATTAAGCAATCAATGTTATGGAATAGTTATTGTCATTCATTGCTATTTCTCATAAACATTTTAGAATTAGGGTCTGGCAGCATGGCTCTGCCAACATCTGTAAAACTGAGGTAGTGACCAATGCGCAGAAAATATCAATGTTGTTACAGGCCTGTTTTCAGCTGTTGTATGCAAAAGGTAACATTTCAGCAGTTTACATACTAATTGATTTAAATGTTGCACCTGTTTATGAGTTATGGTTGGGTACCATCATGCAGGTATTACAAATGTGTTCTACAACACCCACTTCAGGGCAAAACAACACTTACTTCAGGGCAAAATGTGATTTACAACATGATGTTTTTCTGCATTCAGAGGAACACTTTTACAGACTGCATTTAAATGTACATTGTGTGGCAGCTGCAGCAGAAAGTATGCACATAATATGATGATAATAAAACTAAAAATACTTTAAAAGAACAGTCCCAGAAATTTTTTTTTTGTTTTGTTTTGATTCTGGTCTTTATTTACATTTTCAGTCTGGCTAAGCATGTCCCAGCTTTGGCTGCAGGAGTTGGGGAAGGGATGCTTACTGGAAGTTTCAATAAAGTCTTTTGGCTTTTCCCAGTTAGGGGTCACCACAGTGGAACTCCGGTCCGCTAATTATTGGCAGTGGATTTTTACAGTGCTGAGTTGAGAGCCCGACGCTCAATCTTCAAAGAAGGCACACCCATTCACACATGTACCTACCTGCATGTCTTTAGATGTCACTCGACTGTTTTCTCATTCATTTGATTCACATGTGCTTTTTATCCTCTGAGAAAAGTAGCCTTTGTGGAATTTTATGACCTCACTTCAGGAAAGCATATGAGCAATGCAATTTTAAAATGTTAGTAAACAGAGTTTTCTGTTCATTTTGTATTTTAATTTGTGTGGATTTCTGAGTGCCAGCTAAGTGCTATGATGTTATGCATGACTGCCACTTGCTTTTTAGAATGCATCAGAATGATACAAGCTTCGCGCAGTAGTAGAAGCAGTCTCTATTTTTGATCTCTGAATACTAGCCAAGTGTAATGGTTTTCTAACCTGCTGTAAAGAATGTGTGTGACGTAAGCAACAGATTCATTTTAAACAATGAAGTCCAAAACTTACTGTCACAATGGGAGCTGTACAGTACAGCAACCTGTGACAGTTTTATATACTGATGCTGAGATTGTTTTACTACGGAGTAAGGGAAATATGCCAAGAAGCTGTTAAGATTTAGGAAGAATTCACTAAACTATACTCTTCACTATACTGCTCACAGTTATGCTATACAGAATAAATAAAAAGGAAATAAGAACTGCACAATTAAGATAAGCTTTTAAGTTCATAAAAAGTAAACACTGACAGACTTGCCTAACCACCCCCACCAGAAACACACACACACAAATGCAATAACCTAATTTTTTCCCAGTGATTGGGGACTAAAGGATTTTTCAGGAACTAAATATTGTTAATTGTGTTCACCAGAGGGAATGAAAACCGGGCTGCATAAAGTAATTAGAAAACAAGAATAGAGTTGATGGTGATATGGTAAGTAAGTGGTGACAACTGGAAGTTTATTTAGGTCAGAATGTTTAGACTCTGGGATTCTCCCTTTAAACTCCAGGCAGATTGAAATGATCGGTTAAACAGTTTCCATGTATCAGAGATCATCACATAACACTGTTAGCAAGTGAACTGTTTTTGGATAAACATCTTCCATAAGCAAATTATCCATGTGTGGTCTTCTTATGTCACATACCTAGATCACATCCAGAGGCATACACTCACATTCATATGCCTATAGCTTAGACGTCAAGAGAACTGCACGTGAATTTTGCCTTAAAGTACTTGCATGATGTCACATGAACATGCCCCACATTTGGGGACTAGATACATCTCCCATCTGTTACAGTTAGACTTCTCTGACTAAGCATTGCGGCACAATCTTTTCATTTATATGCTGTTCAAAGAGATAGTTCTGTTTATGTGGCAGGTCCTTTTGCATTGCTCTGCATAACTGGGATGCATTAAGTCTTACTTCCTACCATTCACAACATGCAGGTTGCTACCATAATTGATTGATTAATGCACACCTCTACAATCATTGTGGAAACAAAGTCCCTACTTTTATGTGTGTGTAATTTACCATTACACATTCATTTTATTATATGTAAGACAAGGAAAAGGTTAACGTTTAACCTGTATGCCTGTTTAAACATCAACTAATTTCTATGTAAATTGTTGCCTTTATTTATTTTCACAGTATACATGACAATGCTGAAGTTTCCTGTGTATTACCTGTAATATATAGAATTAGCCTACAGTATCAGCTTTCCTTGTCAACTGTCTTACCTCTCAACTGTCTCTGTTATTTATGAACTTTCCTCATTTTGTTACACTGTATCTCTCTCTCTCTCTCAATCCTTTTTTAAATGTGGTGACCGTGTGGAGAACATGGCTGAATTATATTTATTACTGTTGAGTTACAATAATTACTGGTGTATCCTTCTTTTCATGTTGAAAATGTGAATTCACGCATATCCTTCTGTCAGTATTTCAGTTTTACAACTCATGTACATGTGTCCCTGAGTGGCCCTGATTATTTCTGTAGTCCTCCCAAAGTATGATAAGGGGGGTTTGGACATGACTGTTGTTATCTATAAATAACCCATTGCTTGTTAAGCTCCTCTTTCTTTTATTTATGCATTCCAAAATGTCCTTGCAAGTATTTGCCATTTGTGCTCATTTGGTTACTAAGGATAAGCTCATTTACCATCTGATGTTTATACTGTGCTCTTAAGCCCAGCTACATCTCAATGTGGCTGTCAGCAGATGTCCTGGCTATGACCAGGTGCTGCTCCATGTGTCAGGTCGCATAATCAATGAGCAATGATGCTCATCATGCAAAGACGGCCAATTGTGTAGCATTTGGCATGAAGTGCACATGCTTGTTAATGAATCCCCGGAAATGTTTCATAGTAGCTAATAGGACAAGACAGCCAAGTAATGAGATACTGGTATGGCTGGGAGTACCCTAGACCATAAAGCTGCCTAGGGCTCTATTTAACCATAATCCAAGACTGTAATGATATACTCTACAGTACATTTATTCTATATAACAGGGTACACAGGATAATATTACCAAGAGGAGAATTCCTGATAAAATGAGTTCAACATCTTCTCTCAGGAAGTTTTAGTGCAAGCCTGATAATTAAGCTCAAAACAATAACTGAAAATGCACAAAATTCCAAGTATAATCTAAAAATGCTGCTTTAATAAAAGTGTAAAAAATAGAAGATACAAGATAAGGGCTTCTGTTCCTCTTAACAGAAACGACTTCAGACAAAATTGTTATGATAATAAACATCTTTAAATAGCTATAATAAACTCTGTCCAATCTAACAAGTATTAGAATGTGTATTTTTTTAAATATTCAAGCCTTTATATGCAATTGCATTATCTGTTAGAAATATGAGATACATTCTGGCAAGAAAAATCACAATCTAACCTTACAGTTGCAAAAACCTGAAAAGGTTTTGTAATTTACTCTGAGAAGCAGTGAGCCTGATTGTTTGTTATACAAAGGAGTGGAGCTATAGGACAAAAGCCTCTCATGTGGTGGTTGTAAGTAACCTTCTACCCTGCAGGAAATGCACTCATATTTTTGCAAATGTGCAAATGTTGAGACACATTTGATTCATTCTTTCAAACTGCAGTCTATATAGATCTGACTTATCTGCAGAATCTCATTTAAGATAAATATTTGGAATTTAAAGCCAAAGGTCACGCCATCGCCGTTACCGTAACATTCCATCTGTGTTGTCCGTTTTCATGCTTCCTCAATGTACGGGTTCAGATCCGATGCTCAGATCCAACTCAGCCATTACTAAAGCTTATGGTGATCAACAAACCCGATCTCCTTTCCTACCCAAAATATACTAATCCTTACTTCCCTCAGATTTTATATCCAGCTTGAGAGAAAAAAATGAAGCTATAAAGGATTTGCCATAACTGGAGTTCAACACAAGGGACATAAGGTGTCCTTGGTGTATTCAAATGTCTCATTACTCCAGAGGTCATTCATGAAAAATGGAGGGGGATGGAGGCTGGGGAGCTGAGGAAGAATGAAAATGGATGCCACAGATGGAACATTACAGTAAATGCATAACTTCTTTATCCGATGTCACTTTTCATTCATTCCTCAATGTATGAGGCACAGTCCCCAGCTACCCAAGTTCCAGGGTGGACTCGATGGAAAGATATTCCTGAGTACAGCTGAGACAAAGGCTGCTCTTTCCCTTAAGACCAGATCTAATGTGTAATGAATGACAAAGGTATGAAGATTTGAACAAGTTGCAGCTGCACATATATCATCCATAGAAGCTCTAGATTGGAATACATTGGAATTAGCCATAGATCCAGTTGAATGAGCTTTTAAAGGTTTGGGTAAGGGGAGATTTCACTTGGTATATACAAATGGCGTGCAATTTGTCAACCATCTAGCTGTAGTTACATTTGTGACAGATTCGCTTATCTTGTGATTTGCAAAGGAAACAAAGAGCTGGTCTGTCTTTCCAATTTGTTTTGTTCTGTGCAGGTAGAATCACAATCACCTTCTACTTTATTCACAAAATTTAGAAAGAATGCTGGCAGGTTAATGGTTTGGCTAATGCTGGATTCTGACACCACCTTAGGTAGGAAAGAAGCATTGGTACGTAAGGTAACCCTGTCCTTGTGGAAAATCAAATATGGGGTTTTGGAAGATAATGCTTGAATTTCTGAAATTCTTCTAGCAGATGTAATTGCCACTAAAAGATTGTCTTCCATGTTAAGAATTTTAGATCACATATGGCTGCAGGTTCAGAGAGGGACTGTGTTAAGGCTTGCAGTACCAAATTTAGATTCCATGGCAGTGTAGGACCTTTGTAAGGAGGTCCAAGTAGCAGTTCTTTTCATAAAAGCTTTGCATAGATTATAGAAAGCCAGGGAAGAATTTTGAAACCCCACATGGAAGTTCAAAATTGCTCAGAGTTGGACTTTGATAGTCGAAGAACTAGCACCCTCATTAAATAAACTCACTAAAAATTCAAGAACAGAATGCATAAGGGCTGAAAAGGGTTCTACCTGATTCTGTTCTGCCAAAAAAAAAATCATTTCCACTTACTTCTGAAGAGTTTTCTCATAGAGCGTTTATGGGAAGATAACAGAATGGAATGGACTGGGGAAGAGAGCATAAGGTTGCCTGGCTATTAATGGAATTGGAGAAACCATGCCGTCAGTTTGAGGTTTGGAATATATGGGTGGATTTTGCCTGTTGGATGAGACAACAGATCTGGAGTTGGATCCAGAATTCAAGGTGGGTACTGAAGATGAGGCCGAAGGGGAACCAAATTTTTTGTTGATGCCATTAAGGGGCAATAAGGATGATTTTGCTCCTCAACCTTCCTGATTTCTGAAGAAACTTGGGAATTAAAGGAGTCAGGTAATAAGTGTATAACAGACCTTGCAGCCAATCGCAGAAGACAGCATCCCTCGGTGACACCCCCAATGGGGTGACTAGGCAAAGCTGCTGCTACACTTAGGGGAGATATAAAAAGATGACAGCCGGGCTGGCCCCACCGACTGAAAATCATGTCCATCACTTTGCTGTTGAAAAACCACTCATGAGGCAGAAAGATGGACCTCCTCAGTTTGTCTGCTTTCAAGTTGGACTTCCCCAGAATGTGAGCTGTGACTAGAAAGAGGTTGGAAGAGATCACCCATTGCAACACCCTCAGGGCTTCCCGACACAGGGGGTAAGATCTGGTTCCTCCTTATTTGTTGAGGTACCAAACCACTGATGTATTGCCAGGAGCACATCTGTCACTTCTAGAACATCGGCATGCAAATTGTCCTCTTTGGGGGACCAAATGCCTTGGACAGTCTTCCCCAGAAAATGACCCCTCACCCAATCTGGGAAGCATCCATGGTCAGTATGACTTTGGGCTAAGGGAGAATGAAAGGATGACCTTGCAATGTTTGTTGTGACTGTATTCATCAGGAGAGACACCATTTCCATATTTCAGTTATTTGAATCTTTGTCAACATCGGCTGTGATAGAACTGACCACTGTGACTGAAGCATCCACTGCAGAATTCTCATGTGATTTCATGCTAGTGACAGAATTGACCGCTGTGACTGAAGCATCCACTGCAGAATTCTCATGTGATTTCATGCTGGAAGCTCTGGGCTGGCTGTCCCAGTGGCATAGAATGATGAGGATCCCCAGTGGCTTAGAATGATGAGAATCATGGTGCAAAGTCAGTAAGGATGTTGAGGTTGGATCCGCAGAGGAAGGACCCAGCTAACTGCAAGAGCAGAGTAAAACCTCTCCACACCCTCAAAGGTCAACCGCTCTCGAGAGAAGGATCCCAACCGAGTCGAGAAAACATGCTTCTGACCCGCAACCTTCCTCTGCTCTGAGAGCTGCCTGCCCAGGGTGGAAGCCAGAACTGAGCTATCCAGTGCCAAAGCTTCAAGGGGAAGGGACAGCTCCAAAAACCTAGGATTTAACTCCATCCCCCTGGATCTGACCCAGATGCTTCAGCTCAGACAGTCCTCCAGATCAGACAGAGTTGGAGACAATGCACTCAGAGTACCCATCGGATCTGAAGGCAAGTTCCTCTTCAAATCTGACATAGAATGGCCCAGAACTCTCGGATCCAAACACTACCAACACCAGCTGCATCAGAGGAGGAAGTGTAGAAATGTGACATCTAACAAATACCTGTAAAATTCCCCATAGCCTGAATGCCAATAGCATAACTTCATAAGGGGAAACAATTTTTGGTTATATCTGGGTTAGCAATGAAACAGTTTGTTACATGCAATTTTAACCTTAAATAAGCTTCTCAACTCAGACATGTCAACAATCCTATGGAAATGTGTCCAGAACACATTTTCGTAGGTAATGCAAGTCAATGATCATTGTGATAACAAATGCTAAAACCTTTGTTATGAAAGGAACATTGAAAAGTGTAGACAGCAGTAATTTTTGTAATAAAAAGCAAGACCTCATAAAATAATCCATCACCCCCCAATAACTTCAATGGCAATGACACAATCTTCATAATGAAATAAAAGCATGGAAGGCATGCACAATATCATTACCTTTGAACATTTCACAAATGTCACCTTAACATACACCTTAACAGGGTTGGGAGGGTGGCCTAATGGTTAAAGTGCTTGCCTTACAAACACAAGGTGCAGGGTTTGAGTCTCACAAGGGATAATTGGCTAGGCTTGAAATGGCTCGCAAGGGCAGTTAGCTTAGTACTAACCTATGAACCTATAAAGCTTCTTAAGTCAGAAATGTGCTAACATGCTCAGAGACATATTTCCATAAACCTATCAAATAGAAGTAGATGATTATAGCAATAGCAAGTGTTATACCTTAATTACAAATACAAATGTATAACGTGCAGACATCAGTCAATTTGCTAGGAAAACACAATAATACATACTAAAATCATACTGTAAGTAGTACTTTTAAAGGATATAATATACCTTGACAGAAATTGTAAGATAGTTCTCCCAATAGAACATAAATGCAGTCAAGTCGAAACAGTAAACAGCAGTATTGTGGTTTTGAAGCACTTGAGAAATCAAAGCAGTCATCCTTAGTATGATAGAAGTTCCTTAGACTTAGGTTATATTCATGTAAATTAACCTCTTAGGGCATGTAGAATATGTAAATCAGGTGTCATCTCATTTTCATTCCTGAATCACTCAATTTAATTCATGAATCACTCAATCTGCTTGAGGTGCTGGGCTGGTAAACATGATGTGTGGACCTACAAAATGCTGTGCATACCTCCTAACAGTAGAAGGCTGAGTATTCAGAAGTGTGGCAAGCTGATGGCTTGCAAGTGTGACTCATTAGCACTTGTGCAAGTTTACCCAAGTCTTTCACACTCCTACTAATTGTAAGTACACTTACCATACCTCTCACCCTCTTAGAGCTAGAAATCTGGACAGAACTTAAAATAATGAGGGGGACAAAAGCCCAAAATATGGACAGATTTTAAATACTGCTCTTGCAAATTTAGAAAGTTGCTAGAATAGTAGGATCTGTGTTAGCATGCATTTTCTGAAGGATGTAAAATCTGAAACTCAAATATATGTTATTATTTAGTAACTTCAATCCTCAACGATTTGCCAGAATGTAAAATCTGAAACTCAAATATATGTCATTATTTAGTAACTTCAAACCTCAACAATTTTCCAGAAAACCACAAATTTTAAGAGGAACAGACCAAAAATATAGGACAGAAATTTGGACATTGTCTTAAAATCTGGACAGTTGAGAGCTATGATACTTACAAAGGGTATACCTGAGACAATAGGCTTACAGTTAAGTTATATTACATTGACTGGCTTAGGAGATAACCTTTATACCACCTTTATTAAAACACTGTTAAAAGATAACTGTGCCTCAGAGTAAAAAGTGTTTGTAAGTTATATTAAGGATGTACAACTTAAACAAACAAAAAAATCAACATCATTGCAAATTATAATAAAATCGTGTTGCAAATGCATCAAAAGTGAATAATGCTCACAAAAGAAATAAAATTGCACACTCTTGTCTCGCAGACATTTGTTTGCAATATGTCATGCTTCAGTACCACAACTTTGCAAATATCCAATTGTGTGACTTCTGCTCTGAAAGGTCAATGGATAGGTGTGAGAATGTGGTTATATTGCTCCCTAAGTGTAATGTTTTGCAATTACAAAGCTGAGTATGTGTGCTCAAGTTTCTGTCCCTCATAATGTCAATGTTGAACTGTCAAACACTGTTAATCTTTTCAATGTTTCATGGTAATCCCATGGTTTCACAGTTCCTTTCTAGACAGGGTGCTATCTGTATGAAATTAGGGATCCTTAATATCATAATTTTAATGGTATAAGACCACAGCACTGAGAAATCATCACAATGATTCAATTTTAATTTTTGGCTTTATCCTTTGTGCAATGCTTGTTGTTGTATGACACACATTGTCTGTAGTCACTAGCTGTGAATGATAGTTAACTTTCCAAGGCAAAAACTCAATGATTTTGCATTCACAAAGACTTAACCATTAGTAGTACAGATGAGACTGGTGATGGTGTGCTTCAGTCAACACTGGCCAGTACTGAATGCATAAAATACCTGTTAGGTAACTTTCTGTGTGGTTCAACATATTAATTCAGTAAATTCTGAGTAAAAGCAGAAGTAATCCAAGTTTTGAATCCAGATTATAGATTACTTCTGACCCCTTCGTGAAAGTGTCAGTAACTTTTTATTAGTAATTGAAAATGAAATACAATTGGCAAGTTGTAAACTGAAACCTGCAACATAAATCTGTGTAATGAATGCTAAATAAGTTAATTATACTCCACGTGAGTTGTGTTAAACATAACACTGATGATAGTTAATTTAATGTATACCTTGCTTACATATGATGTTGCCAATATTTCTTGGGATAAGCTATAACATTACAATTGATAGCATTAAGTGTGTAAAACAGTATGTCATGTAAATTATGTATGCTCCTTCCTCAACATATGTTACTGAGATTACTCAAATCAATGCAAATGAAACAGTCTTACATGAATAAATAATTGCCTCAAGATATAAGCCCTATAAAAGAACACCTCAAAATGTAGCATATAAAAGTTTTTTTTATTTCAAAAGTAGGTCTCAACAGTTATGTTCAAATTGTTAGACCTCAACTTACACCCTGAAAAATGTTAGTTCTCCTATGACATTAATAGTTAATAAAGCAGATCAGGTTTCATTATTGTCATGCATTCAATTTCCAGGTGCTATCAGTCACAGTTTCTAATATTTATGTTCTAGACAGCATAGCCAGAGATGACAATATATCTAACTCAGATATCATCATTAAAAATCAGTTGATTATGCTGTGATGATAGGAGCTACTGCCACCAATGCCAGGAGAAGTAGGGCAGTGGATGCAAGACCTGTGCCAGCACAGCTAGCTGGAATTTTGTAAATAATTATATGCTATTGGTATATCAAACTGATTTGTACAGATGCTTGTGCTGAAAATGTATTTGTGTGGTTTGGTTCAAAGGCTGGTACTAGGCTATTGGCCCTAGGGCCTATACAAGCCTAGCTATAACAATTCCCTGGATATTTCTTCCCACAATATTTACTTTCCTGGACTCCTGTCTAGCAGGGCAACTGATGTGATCCCTGAGGTGAATTTCCTATCTCCCATCCAATCATCAAGGTTTCTTTTGAATGGTGCTCTGCTTGACATGTATGGGCAGTCTATTCCAGAGTATGGGGAGTCTCTGGGTAAGGAACCTATCCCTCCAGCATGTTTTGTTCATTGTGATGACAAGATTTAGATCCCTGGAGCATGTGGCTCTGAAGGATTGGGATTTTGGAGCATGTCCAACAGCTCAGTGGTTGACATGGCCTTGTATGTTAAGCAGAGATCACCTCTGAGCAGATGATATGACACAGAGTATAGCTGGAATTTTTTAAATGGTCAGCATAGGGCATCTGTTTTAGGCCTGTGATTCTTTTAGTGAGGTATTGCCTATGTTAAAATATATCAACAATGCACCCTGCTGGAATAAAAAGAAATGCACATGTATTATTGTAACTGAATGAAATGTATGTGTTTTAATAGAGGATAATGGGATAGCAGAGGTTAACCAGCTAACTTACTTTATGAAAAATAAGAGAAATGTAAATGAGCCATTAAACCATTAAAATGGCATCCCAGAGTGATGAATAGGACCAGAGATGGTGGGTCTGGAAGAAGCCTTTGTTTGTTAGCTCAGTAAAAAGAGGGGAAGCCCCAGACACTACCATAAACATTTATATGTGTATTGAAGCAATGCATGCTAAATTCTTGTCTCAGATTCAAAGGGGGGGGGGTATTCTGTGAGAACCTAGAGTTAGATGACCAGATCAGGTAATTCTGCAAGCCATCTTGGACATTATATTTTACAGGGAGTAATCTCCGAGTATTGAGAATTCTGTTTTGGGGAACTTGACTAGAAAAACTGCCCATGTATTTCATTGTGCCTTGCTCTATTAAGTAAGTTATTAGGGAATAGTAATTCTCTTAGATTCATTCAAGAATATTGTGAGGCTTAGTTTAGAAATTGTTTTTCTTTATTTGTACAAGTCTGTCCATCAATGTTATTTTCAATAGGTTCATAGGTTCATAGGTTCATACTAGGCTATCTGCCCGAGGGCATTTACAAGCCTAGCCCATAGTTTTGTGGCTTACGCCACCCCTTTAGTATGGGGAACTATACCCATTATTTTGCTGTGCCTCTGTTGAGCAGTGACACTGAGGTAATCCCTGGGGTATATCTGCGATCTCCTATCCATTGGTCAAGATTTCTCTTGAACAAGGCCAGCAGGTGCTCTGCCTCACATATACCGGGATTTTATTCCACAGCATAGGGAGTCTTTGGGTGATGAATCTATCCTCCAGCACGTCCTATTAATAGCCGTGTCGAGGTTTAAGTCTCCGCCCTTGTGGCTCTGACGGATCTAGATTTTTGAGGTGAAGCATATTCATCAAATCTGGGTTTGACATGGCCTTGTATGTTAGGCAAAGGTCACCTCTGAGCAAGCGGTAGCGACTGAATAGAGCTGGAGTTCTTTCAGTCGGGCAGCATAGGACAGATGTTTGAGACCCTTTATCCTTTTGGTGAGGAACTTTTGTGGCCTCTCCAGCTGCTGCAAGTGTCGGGTCAGATACATTCGAATGGGGCATTGTACTCAATCATTGGTCTGATGAGTGATGAGTATAGGGAGACTATGACCTCCCTTGATCTAGATGAGAATCCCTTCATGATAAGGTGGGCAATGTAGAAGGTCTTCCTAACTACTTTAGCTACATGGGTGTCGAATGACAGACTACTATCAACCTGGGTCCCCAGGTCCCTGATAACTTCTTCTGTACTCAGTGGATTGCCACCTATTTGGTAGCTAGGGGTAACCTTGTTTTTCCCGAAGGGTATGACTATGCACTTTTTGGCATTTAACTTTAGGCCATGGCTCTGGCACCAGTTATCCGCTTCTGTGAGACCCTTCTGAAGGATATCTGTGTCAGATGTGTTTTCTACTATGGCCCAGTTTGCAGTCATCTGCAAACTTTGTCAGCCATAACCCTCCTGTGTTTGCTTGTACTTCGGAAAAGTAGATGCCAAACAAGAGTGGGCCCAGGACTGAGCCCTGTGGGACACCACTTGTGACAGGCTTTGAGTCTGACATGGCGCCAGCAACTCTGACCCTGTGGGTTCTGTCACTCAGCCAGTTTGCAACCCATCTTGTGATGTATGGGTTAACATTTAAGCTGATGAGTTTTTCAATGATACCCGAGTGGGGTATTGTATCAAAGGCCTTTGCCAGATCGAGGTAGGCTGTATGGACTGCCTTTCCCTCATCAATGGCTTTGGTGACTGTTTCGAAAAAGTCAACCAAGTTTAGAAGGCATGATCTGCCTTTGACAAAGCCAAACTGGGATGGATCCAAAGTCTGCAAATTCCCTATGTCTTTATTTATGAGGTCCATTATGATCCTCTCCATGGCTTTGCAGATAAGGCTTGTCTTTGCAGATAAATTGAACTCTGTGGTTTACTGTAAATATATCTTTAACAATTTCATGTTATTCTACTGTTTTTTATTAAATATATTTAAAAGTTTTATTGTGGCTGGTCCTTGAAAAAAGTATTTAGTCATAGAGATTGCTTATATTTGTTTGGTGACACTGTGTGGGCCTCTCCAGAAGGCCTAGCTGTCTTGGTCAACTACTACCATTTGTATTAGTATTAATATTACACAATATAATTGGACACCCTTTGTTAAGGAATTAAAGTAGCTCATTGTGGACTTTCTGGTGCAGTGATAATTGCCTTATACTCTGGGCAGAAGGGGGTAAAGCTGTGCCAACCTTTCCCAGGTGTGTGTGTATGTGTGTGTGTGTGTGTGTGTGTGTGTGTGTGTGTGTGTGTGTGTGTGTGTGTGTGTGTGTGTGTGTGTGTGAAAATGAAATCTCACAGTGTGGTGCAGGGACACAAAGCATTGGATTTACAGAGAGGGTGCTGGAGGACTTGGCTGAGAACCTAACCCCACAGCTGTACCAGTGGGGAGCCATACTGGGGACCTGGAGGGATAGACATATAGAGAACTCCAGACCCAATCTGAGTGTGCTCTTAAGGGAGACTGTGTTTGATACAGAGAGGTCTGCATCTGGAAATACTGAGTGTATCCATTTGTATTCCAAGTGCATGTTCCTCTTCAGTGTCAATGGTGAGGATTCAGGATCCTTGATTACTGGCCCAGTGTATGGACATCACATATTGATGAGCAGTGGTGGGATATTAATTGAATTCTTGTATTCTGTAAACATTTGTCACTAAAAAAGGTGTACTCTCAAGCAGCCACAAAGTAGACAGTTTCATATCACAATAGTTTTATTTATTTAATTTTCTGTTAACTTCGGGAGAGCAAGTAATGATGTCAGCAGAGGATTATGGCAAGCTGACAAGAAACCAGTTGGCTGAGATGTGCCAAGCCAAAGGACTGGTACATGCCAACCTCACTAAAAGTAAAATGATTGCAGCCTTAATCACAGCTGCAGCACAGACCAGCAACCAGGAAGACAACCAGACTGACATTAGGGATATAAGCTATCAGAAACAGGACAGTTCAGTATTTCCTCAGAGGATTCAAAAACCCATCTGGAGTTACAGAGACCTGAACTGGAAGTCGAACATTTGGAACTATAATCAGAGAAACTGTGGCATTTGGTGGCTGAAGGAAATGAGAAACTGCTACATTTGGAGGCCAAAGAAAAGGAGAAGAAGCATTAACATGAGAGGGAGATGCTGACTCTTCACCATAGTCATGGAGGTAAGGGGGAAGTGAATAAACAAACCCCAGAAGCAATAAAAGTCAGTAAATTTCTTCCACAATTTACAGAGAGTAATAACTTTGATAGTTTTATTCATATATTTGAAAGGGTATGTAAATTATATAATGTTGACCAAGTGCTCTGGGTATGAGCCCTGACCCCCATACTCCATGGAAAAGCTGTAACTGGTGTTTCTAAATTGTCTTATACTGATTGCTTTAATTATGCTACAGTGGAAAATGTTTATTGGAATGTGTACTTTAAAGAAATAACTAAATTCAACCCCAGGCCATTTGTTTTCTATCACGCAAATGCAGTTGTCACGGTTGTCCACCATTGCACACACGCAAGTGCACTTAAGATCAGAATTGGGCTTTAATTCCCTGCCATTTTTATATCCTTGAAAAGATGTGGCAGATGATGGTGAGGGCGGTGCTCCATTTAGACCACAAAGGTGGTGCCAGGAGGAGTCCAAGATCTTTGCTGGCTACTTCTAAAGCACTACAGCTGTAGACTTTTGCAGTAGTACTCTGCTGGGTCTCAGTACAAAGCCGAGGCTTGGAATAGCTTTACCAAATCTGTCACCATACAACTGACATTCCATGTACTGGTGAACAATGTCATCTCCATTATACCAAGATGAAAAGGCACAAGCAGACCACCTTCATGAATGAGAGGAAAAGATTAGAACCACTGATATCCCTGAGTTGTGTATGTATAGTGGCCCATCACCAGCCAACACAATACCATGGCTTGCCAAGACATAAAGGTTGTCATCAATTATCTTTTTTCTGTTTTATTTTCTACACAACTTCTGATGATATATAAAGGAATAGGGAGGCACATCAGGAGAGATTGGCACAGGATAAGTATAGCTAAGGAATGAATGATAGCAATAACATCATACATATTTGTAATGCAATTTATCAGTTTGGAAGGAATCACACAACTGAGCAGGCATGCTTTACATATATACCATGCATACATGCTTTCTCAAATAGCTCTTGAGAATTATATTAGGCAATATGTAAATCAGCACAGCTGTATGCAGGATCAAATGCAAGCAGCAGCAATTAGTTACAATTAATGTTACATTAACATTAAATCAATGTTCTGCAATTAGTAAGTCACAATACATTTGCAATATTTGTAAATGGAAATCTCTAACTGGAATGCATAAGTCATATGACATAGTTACACAATTATTTGTCTAATATCTATAACAATGAGACTGATGTGTCTAGTAAAACAAATGCATGATTCCACATTCATATACACCACAAAGATGTCCATAAATGGCCCATATACAAAGCTGTTTTTTCTCCCTCTCCAGCTCCTTTATTTGTATGTCAATTTGGATTGAATGTGAAATATTAAAATGCCATGCTAGTGGTGATATTTTATGTTTTCTAGCAGAGTCCCTTTTAGCCCAGACATCTGTTTGTAACACAATAAAGTCATCCATTCTAATATACTCATGTCACACTTGTAGTAAAACTTTTTGTGGCACTGCAGATTAATACAGTGCTGTCTAGCTTGTGAAAATATGTAGGCAGGTGTTCCAGTCTGACAATCTCTAAACACTGCAAGTGTGTGATACTACAGTGACATTGATGACTGGATTATCCATCACATGTATGTGTATACATCCACTCATAGGTTCATAGGTTGGTACTAGGCTATCAGCCCTAGGGCCTATACAAGCCTAGCCATAACAATTCCCTGGCTATTTCTTCCCACATTATTTACTTTCCTGGACCCCTGTCTAGCAGGATGACTGACATGATCCCTGGGGTGAATTTCCTTTCTCCCATCCAATCGTCAAGGTTCCTCTTGAAGAGGTCCAAAGAGGCACTCTGCTTGACATGTCTGGGCAATCTATTCCAGAGTCTGGGGAGTCTCTGGGTCAGGAACCTATCCCTCCAGCATGTTTTGTTTATTGTGATGACAAGGTTTAGATCCCTGGAGTGTGTAGCTCTGAGGGATTGGGATTTCTTTAAGTGTAGCATGTCCAACAGCTCTGGGTTTGACATGGCCTTGTATGTTAAGCAGAGATCACCTCTGAGTAGACGATATGCGACAGAGTATAGCTGGAGTTTTTTAAGGCGGCCAGCATTGGGCATCTGCTTTAGGCCTGTGATTCTTTTAGTGAGGTATTTCTGAGGCCTTTCCAGTTGTTGCAGATGTCTTGAGAGGTACATACCAAATGGGGCGTTGTATTCTATAATGGTTCTAATGAGGGATGAGTACAGTGGGACAATGACCTCCTTTTTTCAGGCAAGACAATCATTAGGGCAAGCATCATATGACTCTTTCATTCACATGGACCACCCACAAAGTCATGGCCATATCTGCTCATTTCAAGGGTCCTTGCAATATCAGTGATCTTGGCAACTGAAAGAAATCTCACAGTTACTCTATTTTAGTTTGTTCTTGTAAAAGTAGAGCCAGTGTGCCCGACTTGAGAGTTACCCATCACTGGTACATTTTTATTACCAGAGAGGTAATATATGCTGGGTTTGGGGGAAGTTTTTTTTCTGGTAACTGTCAACTATGGATGAGATAGTATGTGTTGTGCTGGTTGATTTCTGCAAGTCCACGTTTTACCAGCATATGATAATGTTCATATATATATATATATATATATATATATATATGGAATACTGAAGAAGGTGTATCATACTCACAGATTGTGTTCATATGTGAGAATGATACTTTTCTATCATAGCTAAATATTTGCATCTCTCACATATAGGTTGTAGGTTAATGGTTCATGGTCTGTGAGCATCAGGTAATTGCTGAATTACACTGTCATAGTAAACCAACTACAATGAGGCTGGCAACTAAGGAAACACAAGCTGGATGACCATACATTTAGTCCAAGAGTACAGAAATAAGGAATATAAGACTTTTCACTTTCCTTACTGTAAATCTCACCATCCCTCTGTTCAACCTTTAGGAAGATAAAGCTGCTGTCTCAAATTTTATGTTGATAGTGGATTGTGAGTGAAAAAATCCCAAACCACTTTATCCTTGATCAATGAAAAAAAATATACATATGGATCATTTGTTTAGTTTAAATTTTAGATCCAGTTTAATGGCTTGAAATTTTTACGAGTGTTTAGATTTAGGATTGTAATTAAATTTTGAAATATGAATATTCTTTTAGATGTAAAAAATGTATTTTAAAGAGTTTGATGTCCCCTTGTTGTAGATATAATGAGAGCTAAAGGATTGAAATTGTAACACTGAAAATAATAATGCCATTTTTATCCAAAGGGGTTCCCATATATTTGATTTAGGTAAATTAATTATGTTAATAACCTACTAGCATTAACAATCAGATAATACTAAAAGAAGTCAGGAAGCTTTAAGCAACACATAGTGATGTAGGTAGCCAGACAAAGTTGCCCAGTGTTAAAGTAATGCATCTAATGAATTAGTGTGTAAAATTTGGCAGAAAGAGACAAAATGTATTTGTAATACATTTTTAACTATGTCAATCTTGGAAAGAAAAGAAAAATTCAATTTGTCCCACCTTTTAATATCATTTGATCTGATGTTATCTATTTTTGCCCAATTCAACCTTTGGGTTACTAGATCTGACCAAATTTGACATTGACACCTTTTACTAAACTGCGGATCCAAGGGATCTGACTCCTCCCCTACCCATAATTCCATTAACTTCCCATACTATACCTTAGATCTGCTTTGTCACCTGATTGTATCCGATATCTTTCTGAGGGCTTTGGTAGTTTACAATGCAGTTCTTAGATAAGGGGTTCAGAAAGTTCTTCCTTTATATTTTACTTTTTTGCCACCTTCTCCTTCCTCCCTTAATCTGTCAAAAAAGAAAGACAGTTAATTCCTCTTTATATTATCTCTTTATACACATATTGATATCTATTGCTGCAAAAACAGTTTTAGATAGTTTAAATTGCTATATAGTCAATATGTAAACATTAGTTGAAGTAATTTACATTATAGTTTAAATTGCGACATAGTCAATATTTAAGTAAACATTAGTTGAAATAATTTACTTTGTTTGATAACTTAATTCATACTTGTTTTACAGTTTTTCAGCCAATAAGGCCAAGAAAGTCCAAATCATAGCTCTCCACCTCGTAACACAAAAAAATCTGGACAAAGCCAAAAATAATGGTGGCACAATTCCACAAAAATAAGGACAATTTTTAAATATTGCTGTTATAATCTTAGCAAGTTTCTAGAATAAAAGGTCTTGTGTTGCTATTAATTTTCTGATGGTTATGCAGTCTGAAACTCAAATGCCTGTCATTATTTTCTGAATTCAGTCTTCACTGATTTGCCACAAAAATCCAGAAAACTGCACATTTTATGAGGAACAGACCAAAAATATGAGATAAAAATCTGGACATTCTGAGAAAATCTGGACAGTTGAGAAGTATTGTCCAAGGTTTTAAAAAGTGTACTGCCTGCAGCCATAAGACACTGCCAAGAACTCTGGGGTCTTTTGCCAACTCCAAGAAAGATGGATCCAGCGGTTTCTTGGATCTGATCTCCTATGCCCCCTCCTTGATTCTCACTGGAGCCAATCAGCCCAAACCTCCATTCACCTTTTCTCCAGGAGAGGCATTCTTCTAGTCCATTATCTGTGATATCTTCAAGGTTCTTCCATTCATAGAGGATCCTCCCAGATGATGGAGAGTTTTATGGATGCAGATCCAGCTAGGGATTCTTCTGGCAGTGTACCCTCTGTGCACACCAGGTACTGGTCCAACTAACCTCCCATTAGTATCTCCAGTACCAGTCTGAATCTTGGGTCTGGTTCCCACAGGTCTGAGCCTTCCTGGGGTGCCTGCATTGGAGCAGACAGTATTGCTGACTTCAACCACAGCAGCATCCCTAACTCTCTTGACTCCAGTGTTAGATTGGGTTGATTTTCAAGGCTGAAGTCTTGGAGCTGGGACTCAGGGAGTGGAATTGACTCCAAAATTGCCAGATATGCCTCTACCCCCGAGCATAGCTCAGCTCAGCTCTGATGTCAGTCTCAAAGCAAGGTGGATCTCAGCTGTGATCATCACTCCTCCTTCAGACAGAAGGATGTCCCCTCAGTCCTGATTATAGCCTTGGCTTTTGAGGCATTGAAAGGGATCTGGCTAGACCAAGAGAAGAGGCATCACTCTTATGCTCGATTCTATCCCAACCTTTACTGGATTATGCTACCGACTCTATATGTCCAGATTGACAGGGACAGTCAGCTGCACTAGGTCTCAGGGATACATGACATTCAAGTACGCAGTCTGATTCTGACCCTTCTCCTGAAACCCATCTAAGACAGGGTCTTAGGAAACATACTTGCAAAAGGAGACATTTAGATCCCCCTCAAAGCCAGTCTTGGTAAACACAGATTTGGATGATGGTGAAGGGTCCCTGTGATATCCTGTAGAAGATGCCACCTTTGGTGATATCCCAGAATTGCTAAAACAACAAGGGGGTTAAGTCCACTGATAAACTCACTCCAAAAGAATCTGTGTTCCTCAAGTCTTTTGGAGGTGGCTCATCTGCATCTTGGGTGGCACCACCTGCTGATGACCTCTCAGATTTATTGGTTCAGTGGGAGCGGATTCTGACATGACAGTGACAATTTCCAAAAACTCTACCGAATTTTGGTTGCCTCCAAGTGGAAGCCATGGTAGTAACACTAGTCTCTAAAAAGGTGCTTTCTGAGTGGCATACTCTGTTCATCTTCCCAACAGGGAGTTAAGGCTTTGTACAGATTCAGGAAATGGATGCATGCATCAGCAACCTTCAAGCTCAGGATGCTGAAGTATCTGACTACATGACATGTTTTCAGGGGGACTTGACCAAGTAGCTTACCGAGTGCCTCTCAGGTAACCTACCAGTGTACATCCAAGAAACTCTGGACTCCCAACTGTCTACCCTACAATCCTTGTTGAATGTGTCCATGCATCTGCGATGCATGATCAAGAAAAAGCTTACCAGGAGTGAACAAGATGGTAAGACCCTGTGTGATGCCCACCACTGCTGTCAGTATGTGATGGGCACCACTATGTGTCATCTCCTACTGGGCCAGTAATCAAGGAGCCTGAATCCTCACCACTGACACTGGTGAGGGATGTGCAGTTGGAATACAAATGAATGCACTCAGTATTTCCAGATGCAGACCTATCTGCATCAAGTACAATTTCCCTTAAGAGCACACAGGGAACACACTCAGCCCATGGTCTGGATTTCTCTATATCTGTCTCCCTCCAGGTCCCCAGTAAGACTCCCCTGTAGTGTTAGGTCCACAGACAAGTGTCCAGGCCAAGTCCTCCAGCTCCCTCTCTGTAAACTCAGTGCTTCATGTCCCTGCCCCAAGCAGCTGACATACACAAACTTTGAGAGATTTGATTTGCAAGCATGCACACACACCTGAGAAATGATGGCATGGGTCTACTAGCTATGCCCCCTTCTGCCCAGACTATAAGGTAGTTACCACTTCCACCAGACACTTCACAATCAACTACTCTAAGGGCCTTAACAAAGAGTGTCCAATTATACTGTGTGATATCAATACTAATATAAATGCTAGTAGTTCACCAAGATGGCTAGGCCTTCTGGAGTGGCCCACACAGTCTCATCAAATAAATATAAGTACTCTCAAAGATTAGATACTGTCTACAAGAACCAGCCATGATAACAATATTAAATATATGTTTTATATAATAAAAGTATGAAAATACTGAATATACAGTCGCAGTAAACCACAGAGTTCAAATCACAGAAAATATCGAAAACAACATTGTTTTTCTTTGATGACCAGACTCATACAAATAATCTTTAAACTAAGCTTCACTACATTCCTAACTGAATCTAAGATAATTTTATAGTTTCCTAGTAACTTACTTGGGCAAGGCAAGATGAAATACATGAGCAGTCTTTCTAGTCAGGCTCCCCAAACAGAATACTCTATACTCAGATTACCTCTGTAAAATATAATATCCAAGATGACTCGCAAAATGACCTCATCTGGTCACCTGATTCCATGTTCCCACAATATCTCCTTTTGAAAGTTGAGGCAGGACTTTAGCAGACTGCTACAATACACATTTAGAGATTTTATGACAATGCATAGGAACCAGAAACATTTACAACACATCCCCTTCTTTACAAAAGCTAACAGATAATAGCTGCTCACAGACCTACCGACTCTAGGCTTACTCAGCACTGTGGGGTACTATTCAATGATTTAACAGCTCATTTACAGATCCCTTATTTTTCTTAAAATAAACCAGCTTGTTAATTATTGCTGTGCCATTGTCCTCTATTAAAACATATACATTTGATTCAGTTACCAAAATACATGCACATTTCTCTTCATTTCAGCAGGGTACACTGTTGATATATTTTTATACAATTAACAGATGCAAAGTTCAAATACATATTCAGCACATGCACCTGTAAACATCAGATTGATATACAGATGATAATTTATAAAATTCCAGCTAGCTGTGCTGGAACAAGTCTTACATCCACTGCCTTACTTCCCTCTGGCAAGGCTGGCAGTACCTCCTATCATCACACACTGTCTGCCATTGGAATCCATTTTCCAACCCCTCAGAGGTCCTTTTTGTAGAAGCCAGACAGGGGAAAGATGTAGTTCAGAAAGTCACAGGGTTTTTATCAGGATGCTCCTACAGAGAGAGATACCCTGAAGTAGAGGAGAAGACAAGTCTAATGAATGTCACCCTAGAGGCAGAGGCAAACTGCACAATCAGGAATTTCACAGCCCTTTCAGTGAGAAATCTTATCAGCACTCCTGAAGGATTGTCCAACTGCTGCACACTCAATTCTAGTAAGCCATTACAAAAGATTCTTGGGTGCTAAGAATAATTACCAGAGGTTATTCCATTCCCTTTTCTTATCCCCAGAGAAAAAGAGAAAAGTTCACTATGTTCCACTCAGTCTGATGAAATATGCATAAAAAAAAGTAAAGAAGTTGCTGAAAAAAAGAGTCATTCAACAGGTCCCCCCCAGACAAGTTAGGATCCAGAGTCTATTCCAGGTTCTGTTCTGCTCCAAAGAAAATAGAGGACCTCGGGCCAGTTCTGGATCTATGTCATCTTAATCAATCAGTTTGTGAAGAAGAGGACATTTGGATGGTGACTGTTAGTCCATTTTGCCTCTTCTGAGGAAGGATGATTGGATGTGATCCATAGACCTCTAGGACACCTACTGTCATATAAGGATCGAGAAGCAGTCCAGGAGGTTTCTCCATTTCCAGGTGGGGGCAAATCATTTTCAGTTCAGGGCACTATTGTTTGGTCTCAACACTGCACCCCCAGGTGTTCACCAAAACTATGGCAGTGGTAGCAGCGTACTTCACACAGTTAGGGTTCCTATATCAGGATGACTGTCTCCTTAGTGATACAAGGAATCTTTTGAAGAAAATTCAGGGCTTCTTTCTCCAGCTTGTACAGAGATTGGGAATTAAAGTCAAAGAGCCAGTTGACAACCACTCAAGAGATAGAATTTGTCAGATGTCACCGCAATACAATTCTGCAGATAGTCAAACCTCCAGAGTAAGAATGTTTTTTTTCTACAAGTTCTTCAGCACCTCTCCCCATAAGTCAGACTAATCCTTTGCTTGAGCGTGTTGATGGTATTAACTATCATATTACTTCTAGTGAAATATTAGATGACAGTACTTCAGTGGACCATTTCAGTTCAATTATCAAAGTGTTTATTATCTACATGCTCAAATTTGTCTAACATTGATATACAGAGATCATATCAGGCAGTGGTTAACCACGCCAGTAGTAGTCAAAGGTTGACCCTTTTCCCAACCAAACTTGATGGCTACAGTGACTATGGATCCTTCTCTACTGTGGTTTGGGGGCATTTTGAAAGAAATGAGGTTGAAGGTTCTTGGTCACCCCTGGAGGCCAGTCTTCACATCAATATCTTAGAGGTGAGGGCAGTCCTATCACTGCAGGCTTTTCAGGACTCATTTACTAAGTTTGTGATCTCTACCCAGACTGACAGCATGGCAGTAGTCTGGTATATCAACAAAAAAGGGGGAACCCTACTTGTACCTACTTTGCTGGGAAGCCATGAGAGTATGGCAATGGGTGATGTCTTCCTGACACTCTTTCAGCAATGCACATCACAGGGACATCCCATGTTCTAGCAGACAGACTAAGCAGGTCAATTCTTCTGCTTCACAAGTGGTTCCTCAAACTACGGCATCTCAGATTTTCAGCCACTGAGTCTAATCTTTTTGCTTCATACTGAAACAAGTGCAGCAGCTATTTTGCCATGATCTCTCCACAGAGTCAATTACTAAGGGATACTCTAGTCGACAGTTAGCCCCAGGTCTCCTATACACTCTGCTCCATGCCCTTGGTAACAAAATTAATTCAGAAAGCCAGAAGGTGCAATACCAGGGTTATCCCCATTGCTTCCTTTCGGTCCTTGCTGGTTTGGTTTCACCTTCCTGTGGCCTCACCAAGTACATCCACCATGGATGGGGTCTATATTAAAATCCCAAAAGGCCTTTACATGAAATGCATGTACATTGACACATGAAGGTTGATGTACATAAACATCAAAACACGTAGTTGGTGAAAATCACAATGATGAATGTGTTTGTATAGCCAGGAGTGTGATCGTGAGGATAAGGAAATACATCCTTTTCCCCACTGTAGTGCAGTCTTGGAGTTGGTATATATAAGTAGGGGGGTGTGGGGGTGCAGGGGGGCTTTCCCCCTGCAAAAGTGGGTTAATTTCAGTTTTTAATGTTAGTTTGGACGTACCTGTGTGGCGCTTTTGCATGACGTAACACGTTCAGTGATGTGATTTTTGCCGATTACGTGCTTCAATGTTAATATACATCGACCTTTATGTGTCGATGTACATGCATTCAATGTTCAGGCTTTTTGGGATTTTAATATCGACCCCATGGATGTTGGATCAGTATCTAGATCTACTGAGTCACCCACCCACACATCCTCTGCTAAACCTGAGGACCCTAAACCTAACAGCCTGACTTCTCCAATTCTGACTGTGGCCAGAGATTCCATGCTGTCCTCTTCAGTGGTTCACATTATCTCAGCTTCTCAGAAACAAAATATTGAGAAGGTGTAGCAAAGCAAGTGGAAAAGATTTTCTATCTGGGCTTCTTCATAAGGAATAGATCCTATTTTAGCAAGGCTTCTTCTATATTAGATTTCCTACCAGATCTGTTTTACAAGTAATCCATTTTTTTAACAAAGTACAAATGGCACCTTTTCTAATTTTTCACACTGGGCACAATTTAATGTCCATAGCCTTACTTAAGATTTCTAAACCCTTTCTTAATGGAACATTTTTACTGACCCCCACCGCATTAGAGACCCTGTTCTTCCAAGGGATATTAACATTATGCTTCAGGCTTTAACTCAAGCTTCCATCAAACCAGCAGCCACAGTCTACTTGAAATTCCTCTCTTGGAAGAACATTTTTCTGATGGTGGTTAAATACATTAGGAGGATTTTTGAACTACTAATGCTATCTTACAAACCATAAGTTTGATGTACAGTCCAGATCACCTGAGTGTTTGGCACCTTGGGAATCTGCCCCAAAGGTTAAATCAAATGAAAATATACAACATTGGATACAAATGTTATGTATTTACCATAACACTAGATCCATGTTGTCTTATCGTCAACCACATGAACATCCCTCCCTTCTTCCCCGTTCCAGTATTTTCATTTTTGCTCCTGGTGATTGGATGGACCTCACCCAGGACCCTGTCTCTGAATAGCCTTAATCACAGTTTCCTTCTTTCCCTTATATGAGATTTCAATCCCTTTATGAATCAGCATTTTATATGTTTTTCCAAGCAGTAGTTAAAAGTGAGCTGTCAAACTCAATCTGATGTATTTAGGAGAAGTTAGTGGAGGAGTCAGAGGTCTGGATCCACAATTTTCTAAAAGGCGCTGAGGTTGTATCCAGTCAGATTTAATCATTCAGTGGTTGAACTGGATGAAAATAAGACAACACAGATCTAGTGTTATGGGAAGTACATAACTTTCATTTATGTTAGACTAGGTTTAGGGCCGGTACCATAATCCTTTAGTTATTAGTCATCATTAAATTGAACTCTTACATATTTCAAGAAAGATTTTTTTATTTCAAAGTAGAATATGCCATCTGTTAGAGAGTAGAGTAGTTTGAATTCAAAGGAAATAATGTAGATTTGTGAAGGTTTAGTTTATAGTACAAAAATAAATAAATAAACCCCCACTACCCTTAATGAATATAAAACTCTACACAATAAAGTCAAAAAAACTCATTGTCTTTGACTGGGAAACTTATTTTTCTACCCTCCAAATCAACCATAATACCAACCACAAAACATTTTGCAAAGGAATAACATCTCTCCTCAACCCTGGAAAAAAAGAAAACCCCTGCCCTGACCCAGATACAACTGACATGGAATTAGCAACCCAATTTAACTCCTTCTTTATTGACTCCATCAACAAACTAACAATATCCTTCACTAACAACTCTGCAGCTCCTCCTCAGCCTGCCTCCACTCCCTCCTCTCCCAACATCCCATGCCCCTAACCCCCACCTTTCTCCATCAATCCCATTTCCATATTCACTATAAAAAACTCCTCCAAAAATTAAAACCTGCCTCCAATGCCCCTGACAACATCCCCTATTTTCTAAAAATTGCTGCGAAAGTACTTGCCCTCCCTGTTTCCATACTACTAAATCATTCCATCTCAGAATGCCAGTTCCCCCAACTCTGGAAAAAGGCCTTTATCATCCCTCTCCATAAAGGCAAAAATAAAAATGACATCCCTAACTTTCGCCCTATCACCATCCTATCACCTATTTCTAAACTACTTGACAAGTGTGTCTACCAACAACTCTTATCCTATCTCATCAATAACCAGCTTCTAACCCCCACACAACATGGCTTTAGACCAGGTCATAGTATCTCCACTGCCCTCCTCTCCTTCCTAGAAACAATCAGCAAAGCCCGTGACTCCGGACACCTCATATCCACACTTTTTCTCGGCCTCTCTAAGGCCTTTGACACCATTTCCCACAACCTACTTCTTTCCAAACTCTATAAACTAAAAATATCCTCCTCCTCCATCCTCTGGTTCTCAAGCTACCTCACTAATAGGCAACAAACAGTTAAATGGAAAAGAGCTACCTCACCCTTCCTTGGTGCTTCCACCCTTCCTCAGTGCTTCCACAGGTGTCCCCAAGGTTTCATTCTAGGCCCCCTATTATTCAATATAGTCATAAATGATTTCTACCATGCTATCCCTAAATCCAGCCTGATTCAATATGCCAATGAGTCCACTATAATCTGTTCCTCCCCTTCAATTACATCTCTCAATAATCTAACACAAGCCCCCTTCTCCTCTACTGAACAGTGGATGCTAGACAATCATCTAGCCCTGAATGCATCCAAAACAAAACTTATGCTATTCAATACCTCCAAAACCTCTTCCCTAGACAAACAATCCTTCATAATTACCAGCAAAAATAATACCCCCTGGAACTAGTCTCTGACACAAAACTATTAGGAGTTATTATCGACGACCAACTAAAACTTGACAAGCATATACAAGCAAACATAAAAAAAACTAGATACACTCTACCGTCATAGTTGCTTTATCTCTCCCACCACCAGGATTACACTAGCTAATACATATCTCATCCCACCCCTTTTATATGGTGTGCCCATCCTAACTAGCCTTCATTCATCCCTTACTACAAAACTCTCATCTTGAGAGATATCAAAATTTGCGGCTGTCATAGAGCCTCCTCCCACCACTGTAATCCCTTCACCAACTCCTCCTCACCTATACCCAGCTTATCCAAACACAAAACCTCATTCACAACCCATCTCTCTGCCCTTCCCTAGCAAACACCTTTGAAATGCACAAACCAGATAGATCACTAAGATCAAATTGCAAAAACCTAATTAAATTGCATAAACCTTCACGTCCAGCTGGGAATCACCTGATATCCTTCTCTCTAGCACACCTCTGGAACTCTCTCCCCCTATCTGCACCATCAACAGACTTTCCTAATTCAAAACCTCACTGCACTCTCACCTCACTTGTGAATGGAAATGCTTTTGCTCTCACCCAACCTAAATTCAGACTATTCTGTCCTCTTAATTCTTCCAAACTCATTTCTTGCCTATCACTACCTACTATAGTACTCCATTTTCTGTGATGTTATTTACCTACAACTGAAAGATACCCCGCCATAATTTCAAAAAAAAAAAATGTTTGTTTTTCCAACTGAATGCTTCATAGGTTCATAAGTTCATAGGTTCATACTAGGCTATCTGCCCGAGGGCATTTACAAGCCTAGCCCATCGTTTTGTGGCTTACGCCACCCCTTTAGTATGGGGAACTATACCCATTATTTTGCTGTGCCTCTGTCGAGCAGTGACACTGAGGTAATCCCTGGGGTATATTTGCGATCTCCCATCCATTGGTCAAGATTTCTCTTGAACAAGGCCAGCGAGGTGCTCTGCCTCACATGTACCGGGATTTTGTTCCACAGCATAGGGAGTCTTTGGGTGATGAATCTATCCCTCCAGCACGTCCTATTAATAGCCGTGTCGAGGTTTAAGTCTCCCGCCCTTGTGGCTCTGATGGATCTAGATCTTTTGAGGTGAAGCATATTCATCAAATCTGGGTTTGACATGGCCTTGTATGTTAGGCAAAGGTCACCTCTGAGCAAGTGGCGACTGAATAGAGCTGGAGTTCTTTCAGTCGGGCAGCATAGGATAGATTTTTGAGACCCTTTATCCTTTTGGTGAGGAACTTTTGTGGCCTCTCCAGCTGCTGCAAGTGTCGGGTCAGATACATTCCGAATGGGGCATTGTACTCAATCATTGGTCTGATGAGTGATGAGTAAAGGGAGACTATAACCTCCCTTGATCTAGATGAGAATCCCTTCATGATAAGGTGGGCAATGTAGAAGGTCTTCCTAACTACTTTAGCTACATGGGTGTCGAATGACAGACTACTATCAACCTGGGTCCCCAGGTCCCTGATAACTTCTTCTGTGCTCAGTGGATTGCCACCTATTTGGTAGCTAGGGGTAACCTTGTTTTTCCCGAAGGGTATGACTATGCATTTTTGGCATTTAACTTTAGGCCGTGGCTCTGGCACCAGTTATCCGCTTCTGTGAGACCCTTCTGAAGGATATCTGTGTCAGATGTGTTTTCTACTATGGCACCCAGTTTGCAGTCATCTGCAAACTTTGTCAGCCATAACCCTCCTGTGTTTGCTTGTACTTCGGAAAAGTAGATGCCAAACAAGAGTGGGCCCAGGACTGAGCCCTGTGGGACACCACTTGTGACAGGCTTTGAGTCTGACATGGCGCCAGCAACTCTGACCCTGTGGGTTCTGTCACTCAGCCAGTTTGCAACCCATCTTGTGATGTATGGGTTAACATTTAAGCTGATGAGTTTTTCAATGATACCCGAGTGGGGTATTGTATCGAAGGCCTTAGCCAGATCGAGGTAGGCTGTATGGACTGCCTTTCCCTCATCAATGGCTTTGTATACTATGCTACTTGTATAATTTTCTTGGAATGTACATCTTTTTCTCTTCTGTAGTATCTAACATTTACTTGAAAAATGGATGTGTGTGTATATATATATATATATATATGTGTGTGTGTGTGTGTGTATCCGGCTGTAATATGTACTACTATGGATTTTATACTTCCTTTCTAGGTGCTTGTATATTTTTTCCCGGAGCTTTTCTCCCCAGGACTCCATTGAAAATGGGCTCCTTGTAGCCCAATGGACTATCCTGGAAAACAAACTGCAAATAAATAAATACATAGTTACATTATCTGGGACAAACTGTGACTTAATTAGTTATCTTGGGTATGTCCATGTTCAGGGAAATTAGATAGATATTAATAACATCAGCATACACAGTTAAGGGCATCATAACATTAGAGATATTAGGGACTGATTAACTGGATGCTTACACTAGCTCTATGAATACAGGTTTAATACATTAAATAAAGGCAAACAGGGCAACCATACTTGGCACCATTAATAATGGATATGGAGCAAGAAAGAGATTTATATTTATTTATTTACAGAAAGTTGTGTATATGCATTAGTGTAGAGGACTTACATGGCCTTTAGAAATGGGATGGAACAAATAAAATGGTGCATAAAAGTGAAAACAAAATTAAGATTCATATGATCAAAAGCCTTGCAGCTAGTACAAAAATATTGTTTTTATTTGCTAAACTTTTTGCTGCTTCAAAAGTAAGAGTATGGTGACTAGCTTGTGATTGCAGGAAATAAGACTAGTATGAGTATATGAAACGTGACAGTGTTCTATAACTTCAGGATCTTTAGGGTTGAGAATAGGTTTGGGTAAAAAAATAGTTTTTGAGCTATTAAGATAAAAGTTCACAAATTATTTTGTGCTAATTTTGTAAACTGCTTTTAATAAAACTGTTAGAAATTTTAAATTATAAACATTTGTAGAATCCGTTACTAAATCCGTTTGGACTAGGTACATTGCCTGTCTTGACATTATTTATAATCTTAATGATTTCTTGTGTTGTTTGGATATAAATAGATTATTTGTTCTTTAACTTTTGAAAATTGAGTTGCTTTGGACAGGAGAGTATGTTATCATTATTAGAGGTAATATTATAAATCCCATATAATTTGAAATTAATATAATTAATCAGATGGTGCAGATGTTAACATGGTCACCTCAGAGCAAAAGGTTCTCTGGTACGATTTTTGGCTGGGTTGCCTTCTGTGCAGAGTCTGCATGTCCTCCCTACATTCATGTGGGTTTTCTCCAGGTGCTCTGGTTTCCTCCCACATTACAAAGACATGCATGTGGATCATTTCTCCCTGGACATCCACTGAAAACTGTCTCATTCCAAGTTGGCCTTTTCCAGTTAACAAATGTTAAATGAATTAAATACTTGAATTATTTCATCAGTTGTATTCAATGTGTTGCCCTTATGTTCTATAGCACTTATTGGTGAGGAAGACTTGTTGATATCTGTTAATGGAAAATGGTCTATGCTCTCTCAAAATATTTAGCAAGGCATCATGTTTCATACCAAAAAACATGGGTGAGATTTAAAAGATGTAGATCTTTTTGTATGGCAGTAATCTTATTATTTAGATTGCTGTCATACTGGATAGATTGCCCTGCTTCAAGATCAACAACTTTACATTATAAAATTGATTTTTCTTATAGAATGATTTTTTTAGAATCCCTCTTAATTGGGCCTTTAATGCCACCCATTTTATATTGAGGGGCATATATCAGCATAATCTAATTTTTGTCAAGTTCATTTAGAATGGATACTATCTCATTTTTTAAAATCAACTCTTTGAAGCAGAGTGTTATAGGTATTTTTGTTCAAGTGAAGAAGTAGACCAGTCCAATACCACTTAATTTTAAAATGATCAGAAAGGTATCTAGGCTTGGTGCTAAAGTGAAATTTTATTTCAAGATATTTACTAGAAATGAAGGAAAAGTGTTATCTGGAACACATTTATGGCATTGTAAAAAGTAAGTATATTTACAACCAGAAGAATTAGTTCTGCATGATGAATAGGGTCATCTAGATCAAAATCAGAGATGAAATCTAAAGTAGCCAATGGAGCTTTAACATTATATGCTTTAGAGTTAGTTGATTTGTCTCTCATTGGATCAATTACTGAATTCTAGTCACCACTTCTTCTTCTTCTTCTTTTGGCTGCTCCCTTTAGGGGTCGCCACAGTGGATCATCTGTTTCCATTTCTTCCTGTGCTCTGCATCTTGCTCTGTCACACCAACCACCTGCATGTCCTCTCTCACCACATCCATAAACCTTATCTTAGGCCTTCCTCTTTTCCTGTTACTTGGTAGCTTCATCCTTAGCATCTTTTTCCCAGTATGCATCCCTCCTCAGCACATGTCCAAACCAACATAATCTTGCCTCTCTGGCTTTGTCTCCAAACCTTCCAACATGGGCTGACCCTCTAATATACTTATTCCTAATCCTGTCCACCCTCGTCACACCCAGTGCCAATCTTAACATCTTTAACTCTGCCACGTCCAGCTCTGACTCCTGCCTTTTTGTCAATGCCACTGTCTCCAACCCATATAATATACCTGGTCTCACTACTCTCTTGTAGACCTTCCCTTTCACTGGTACTCGTCTGTCACAAATCAATCCTGACACTCTTCACCCACTCCATCCTGTCTGTACTCTCTTCTTCACCTCTCTTCCACACTCACCATTACTCTGAACTGTTGATCCCAAGTATTTAAACTCATCCACCTTCGCCACCTCTACTCCCTGCATCCTCACCATTCCTCTATCCTCCCTCTCATTCACTCACATATATTCTGTCTTAGTCCTGCTGACCTTCATTCCTCTTCTCTCTAGAGCATATCTCCACCTCTCCAGGGTCTCCTCCACCTATTCCCTACTCTCACTACAGATCACAATGTCATCTGCAAACATCATAGTCCATGGGGACACCTGTCTAATCTCGTCTGTCAACCTGTCCATCACCAGTACAAATAATAAAGGGCTCAGAGCAGATCCTTGATGTAATCCCACCTCTACCTTAAATGCATCCGTCACTCCCACCGCAGACCTCACCACTGTCACACTACCCTCTTACATATCCTGTACCACTCTTACATACTTCTCTGCCATTCCAGATTTCCTCATACAATACCACAACTCCTCTCTAGGCACTCTGTCTTATGCTTTCTAGTCACCATTATGATGTAATAATGATTGTTGGCTTTATTTAGGAGTCTGTGTATTTTCATAAAGAATTGGTGTTGCTAATAACATGGGATGTATATATTCAGAAATAAAATAGTTTTTCATAAGTACATTTTTACAAATAAAATCTTACCACCTGCCATTTAGGTCAGAACTTACTGGAAAGCTATTTTAACTAATATGGACATCCCATGCTACTGTACTTAACACCAGCCACCACAATGCATGTTAACTATTTTTATAGATTTGGCCCTATTGCTGCAATGGCATATGTGCCTCTTGTAGAAAATTAATTATCGTTTTAGAATTACAAAACAAATGCAAAAGCAATTTTTAACTTGTTAGATACCATTAACATTCTAGGTTTATATAACCCACATCTGAATGATAAAACAAAAACCTGAAGTTAGCTATTTTGTAATAATCCCCCGAATTGCAAATCTGATATAATAAATGACAGAATTTAAGTACAATAGTCATTTTCTGGAAAGGAATGATGAATTCAGGGTAACTGTTAACATGACTTTATTGCATAGACATTCAGGGGAAAACTAAAGTTGATAGGCACACAAAACAAAACTCTTCCCTGCAAATCACTGGGTCTAACTCTATGGACCTCATATTGGCAAGAGTTAGTCAACTGACTATTTAGGGGACCAAACTTAGAGAAAAACTGTTGATTAAAAATCAGAAATTAGGTCCTAATAATATTATACAGTATTAACCAAAATGGAAAGCAGACCAGCAAACTATAGAAAACATGCTACCAGGACAGAAAAAATACCCTCAGCAGTACTACTCCAAAATACCTTGACAAGGCTGTCAAATATTCAAAAGGAAGGTGTCAACGAAGGAGGCGAAAGATTAACATTAACAAAAGAGTAGCTGACAATCATTAATTGCATACTTATAGCATCAGTACTCTGGAAAGCAAGTTGCGTGTCATTTTTTTTTTTCATTCTGTGATTCAGTATTAGTTTAGAGTGCATTTATTTCCCTTGTTAACAGCACTGCACAAGAGTTACCTATTTCACATGTTATCTGATTAGAAGTTGGTTGTGTTAAAATACAGATATTAGATTGCAATGTTGGCTTTGATCCAAATCACTAAGCCTTGCACTCCTGTTTAGTTTTGTCTTTCTATTCAAAGAGTTTAGCACAGCAATGTCAAGTGCAGCAAAAAAACACAAAAACCCAGCTTTGAGTATATGTGTGTACCACACACACCTGTATGTGTATGCGTCTAATCAACTTCATAAAAGACACATCCTCCTGCTTATGTAAAAGTACCTAGTACTTTATTTCTCTATATTTTCTGTTGACGATGTAAGCACAACAACATATAGTAAGGTCTGGGTTATACCCTGATAAATGCATGCTCTGTGCCTTAACACATATGGACCTCCAGCATCAAAAAGAAATGTTTAATAGCATGCTTAACTCCTAATTCCTTTTGAGCTAATGTAAAACTTGGTTGACTTCTCATTTCAGCTCAGGGTAAAAGAGGGCAGTTATAAATATGATTTACCTTGATCTAGGAGGACATTACAAGTGTCAAAAGCAAGAGAAAATCCCTTGGATCAAATAATGTAAAACCTACGAAAACAACAGGATTAAGAGGGTTAAGTAGCAAAGTGTGTGCGTGTGTGTGTGTGTGTGTGTCGGGGTGATACCAAAATAGTTGCTGTTCCATGCTCACAGTGAAATCAACAGTTACAGAATATGCTGTGTTGGCTGTTACAATGTCTTTGAGACACCTGACAATGTCTCTTTACTCCATAAGCCAGAATTAGGTTAGTTAATACACTTACACCTAATACAAGGCTGCCAAGCTATGCTGTCATTAAGTGAAAAAAAAGACATTTGAGACTAGACACTTCATAGGATCATAGGAGGTTACTAGGCTAATGGCCCTGAGGCCCTTATAAACCTAGCCAAAAGTTTATCCCAAAAAAAGAAACCTCAGTCAGCACCTGTTGCCCCTGTCAATGAGGGACAAAGGTGGAAACCCTGGAACAAATTTGTTTTCCCATCCACTCATCAAGGTTGCGCTTGAAGAGGGTCAGTGAGGTGCTCAGTATGAGATGAGGCAAGCCTCTGGGAGAGAAATCTGTCTCTCTGGCAGGTTTTGTTGATGTCACATATTAGATTTAGGCCTATTGAGCAGGTAATGCACAAGGGGTTAGACTTATGCATATGGAGCATCTCTAGTAGGGCAGGGTCCAATATTGCATTGTAGGTGAGACAAAGATCACCTCTGAGCAATCTGAATGATACCAAGTAAAGTGATAGTGATTTGAGCCTGTCAGCATAAGACAGGTGTTGGAGGCCATGGATTCTCTTTGTGAGGTATTTCTGTGGCCTTTCCAGTTGGTGCAGGTGTTTGGAGAGGTACATACCAAATGGGATGTTATACTCAATTATAGGTCTAATGAGGGAGGAGTACAGAGAGGTAATAACCTCCTTTTTTCCTGGATGCAATCCTTTTACTTATGAGATGAACCAATTAGAAGGCTTTTCTGACCATTGCCGCCACATGATGGTTGAATGTGAGATTGTTGTCAACCTGAGTACCCAGATCTCTCACCATGGGTTGTGCACTTAGGGGGTATAATACATTTATTTTGTGTGTTTAACTTAAAGCCATGACTTTGGCACCAGTTATTTGTAGCTGTGAGACCCTCTTGCAGTATGTTAATGTCATTTGGGGAGTCAATGACAGCACCTAACATACAGTCATCCACAAACTTGGTCAACCACAAACCCTTGGTCTTTGCCTGGACCTCTGAGAAGTAGATGCCAAACTGTAGGGGTCCCAGGATGGATCCCTGGGGAATACCACTAGTGGCAGGCCTGCTGTTGGAGGTGGTGGTACCTATTTTGACCTTCTCAGTCTTATCTGTGAGCCAGTTGGCTACTCATCTGATGAGATAGGGATTAACACCAAGCTGTGTTAGCTTTTCAATAATGCCCGAGTGGGAGATTGACAAGGCCTTGGCCAGGTCAAGGTTAGCTCTATGTACTGACTTTCCCTCATCCAGGGTTTTGGTGACAGTCTCAAAGAAGTCAACTAGGTTCAATAGGAAAGATCTGCCCATGATGAATCGAACTGGGTGGGGTCGAGTGTTTGAAGATTGCCTAAGTCCTTGTTTAGGAGATCCATAATAATGTGCTCCATGACTTTACAGATCAGACTTGTCAAGCTAATGGGGTGATAGTTTCCCAGATCAGTATTGGTACCACCTTTGTGCAAGAGGATGACAATGTCAGTTCTCCACTATGCTGGAATGAAACTGGTAATTAGGCTGTAGTTGAATAGGGTGCTCAGTGGCGAAGCTAGTTCTGGAGATAGTGCAGAATACAGCCTGGGATATATATTCTCAGTTCCCATGGAAGCGGTGTTCTTTGTCTTGGATAGGGCCTTTAACACTTGATCTACAGAGATGTGAGGTGTGGGACAAGTATCAGGGATGTCAACTGGGACTTCGGGGGCGATAAGGGGGTGAAGTTTGTGCTGAACCTATCAGCTAGTAGGTTGGCTAAGTCAGCAGGATCAGTGAAAGTGGTACCTTTAAGTACTAATTCGGAACAAACTTGGGCTTTGCCATGGAGGTTCCTACCATAACTGAAGAATGACTTGTGGCTTCCCTTTGTTTCGGAGGCTAGTTTCAACTCATAATTGGCTTTGGAGTTTTTCACTAGTGATCTAATTTGCTTGTTGAGGCAGAGGAGGAAGATTTTCCAATTTGGAATTTGTTCCTTTTTACCCTTGGAGAACAGTTTCTTCCTTTTGTTTTAAAGCCTGTTGATACAGGATATCCACCAGACAGGTTTGTGTTTCCTTGAGGAGCATATTTTAGTTCTGTTGGGTATGGCCGAGTCCATGCAGTTGTACAGGTGCTTGTATACTGCACTGGCATACTGTTCAGTATAGTTGTCTGCATCCTCTGAGGGGAGTGGTGGTGTGACGCTACTGATGCCCTCCCTTAGGAGGGTGTAGTCAGCTTATGAGAAGTTTTTTAGCCTGGTTATGGCTGGAGAAGGGTTGGGTGGGACAGAAACTTCAAATGAGACAGCCTGATGATCTGATCTAACCAAGGAAGAACATACTATGGTAGTGGTGCAGCGGTCACCCATATTGGTGAGAACCAAGTCCAATATGAGGCCAGCTGGTCTAGTGTGTTAGAGTTGATGAAGTCAAAGAATCATTGGGTGAGTGCATTAGTGCAGGAATAGTTCACCCAGTCTATGGTGGGGTAGTTGAAGTCACCAAGGATCAGGATGTTAGGGGGTACCTTGATGGAGTCAAGTAGGTCCAGGTAGGAGAAGTGGGTGTCCTGAGACATGAAGGGGGGTCTCTAGCTAGCTATAACTTGGATGGGTGTCTTGCCAACTGTCAGTTGCACCTGGAGTAATTTCAGTGCATCATGATGGTAAACCAGTCTGGAGGTGTACCTGTCTTTAATGAAGCAAGAGACTCCACCACCCTTAGTCTTTCTGACCTCATTTTGCAGTTAGAAAGTGTGGAATGAGGTATATCCTGGTAAGGCAGGGGTGCTCTCCACAGCCCTGAACCAAGTTTCCGTGATGGCACAGACATTGGCATCTTCCAGTGTGAGGAGAGCCTCCAGTGAGTGCATTTTCAGATTAAGGCTCCTAGCATTGACTTTCAATTTGATTTTTGACAGATATTTCATGTTGGACAATTTGTCTTTTGGACATGGCCTAAAAAAGGCACAATGGGGGAGGCAAGAGCCTTGGCCAAAATCTGGAACCCCAGGGATATGACAGGTGGAGGCCATCTCTGGCAAAGCAATGAGACCTATCAACCATGTCATCAAAGACAGACAGATACTGGATCCCCTTGGAAAGACACCAGAAACTAAGCCAATTATTGAAGTTAATCATTTTTTGTTAGTATTGTGGCATCATTCTTGGTGAAGGTAGGATGCTGCTCCGGGCTAGTCACACCTGCCTGGAGCACATATTCTGAGAGCTCAATCGTCTCTCTCTTCATATAGTCCAGGGAGGTACATCTCAAGTCATTCACACCAACATGGACGATGACAAGAGTCATATTTGTACCGGTTGTGGAGAGACTTAAGTGTGTGTGTGATGTGGTGGATTCTAGCGCCTGACAAACAGCTGACCATGACCTTCTTCTTATTGAGCCTGGTGAGGGGAACATCAATGTGTCTCACTATTGACTCACCAATGACTAGCATGTTTGTTTTTTTTATGCCTTATGGGCTGTGTTGGTTTATTGTTATGCCTGCTGTTCTGTGTTTGTGAGACACTGGTGCGTTAACTACTTTGTGCGATGTGCTTGGCATTGTATGTGGAATGTTTGCGAGTGTGTTTTGGGAGTCTCTGTTGTTTAGGTAAGTTTTTGTTGATGACCCCTGCATAGGTGGGTGTGTGGCTCTGTGATATGGGTGGTGTGGTGCTTGTCCTGGCAATCTCCTCTGTCAGGAGTACCGACTGTGGTGTGAGACAGCATGGACTCCAGCGTACTGATGTAGATGCCTTTCTCACAATTTATTTATTTTTTTTTATTATTTTATTTTACATTTGTTTACCGGGAAGGTCCAACTGGACACAGGTCCATTTTCAGCAGAGGCCAGGAAAGAAAAGCTCCAAATATAGTAGACTACAAGTAGAAGAATTATGTGCTAGGAGAAGGGGACTGTCCATGAACATGAGGCAGTTGTTACACTGTCTCATAGGTTCATAGATTAGTACTAGGCTAACTGCCCTTGCAAGCCATTTTAAGCCTAGCCAATTATCCCTTGTGAGACTCAAACCCTGCACCTTGTGTTTGTAAGGCAAACACCTTAACCATTAGGCCACCCTCCCAACCCCTATGCCCATGTTGACCAGACTGGCAGGGGAAACTGATAAGACTTGTCCAGACAGTGCTTTGAATACTTGGACGTAGGAAGAGCAGGGTTTGATGAGGGTTTGTCCACAAAAACTCTTAATTTAAAATAGCTGGCCTGAAGCAGAAGTCTTCTTCTTCTTCTTCTTTCGGCTTTTTCCCGGTTAGGGATCGCCACAGCGGATCATCTGTCCACTTATGACTGGCAGTAGAGTTTTACAGTGTTGAGTTGCCAGCCCAGCGCCCAACCTTCCACTGAAGGCACACACATGCACACACTGATACCTAGGGCCAATTTAGAGTGTCCAATCCACCTACAGCATGTCTTTGGGATATGGGAGGAAACCAGAGCACCCGGAGGAAACCCACGCGACCACAGGGAGGACATGCAGACTCCACACAGAAGGTACCCCAGCTGAGGATCGAACCGGAGAACCTCTTGCTGTGAGGCAACAATGCTAACCACTGCACCACCGTGGCCGCCCTGCCAGAAGCAGAAGTGGTAAAACCAAAACTAAGATGCTTAGGATAGCAGACAACTTTAACCAGGCTACTACCTAGCAGTATTAACTGCAGAATAAGGGCACTTGAACACTTAACAGCACACAGAACAGCAAAGTAGGGTAATAAAGAAGGTAGAAGACAGTTATAGTAAGAGCAGCTGAATAAAGTATAAATATTTTTTTTTGTTAGTGGACAGGGATGGGATAGAGCAAGATTAAGAGACTACAGGGGTTGTCCTTCCCAAACGCTCTCTCTGAATACAGTGGCTACAGCTGAAGAGATAGGACTGGTAGGAGTGTCTGAAATCAAAATATAATTTTACTGTACTCGGCTGAGTGATCAAATGAGACGGGCACAGGAGGAGTGTTCAAACACAAATTTACGGGAGGGGCGGGCAATTCCAAAACCACCAAGATTAATACCACAACAAGGACAGGAAGGGTGGGAAACTAACTGCAGAGAGACATAGAGACCACAATATTCAATGAAACAAATAAATAAAATGCAATACAGAGAGACCACAACATTCAGTGAAACAAATAAATAAAATGCAATACAGAGAGAGACAGTACAGTTGTGTACACTTACCATAAATGTAGATGTTCGTGTGTATTCACTGTTGCAGTCATTACATTAGGGTAATCTGCTGGCAGGTTGCCCTCAGTTGGCCTGATTAACAAGGTCTTGGGTCCTGCGTCTGTTGCTGTCCCTTCTTCCATAACGTCAGGTCATCAGGGGTATAAAACATGCAGCCAGCGCCATTACATCAGTTTTTCTTGCCTCAGATGCCAGGTGTCCCCCAAATGGGGAGCAAATAAAATTAAAAAACACAAAAATGTACCTTCAACCAAAAGCAAATACACCAAAAAGGTGCCCCCCAAATGGGGAGCAAATAAAATTAAAAAACATAAAAATGTACTTCAACCAAAAGCAAATACACCAAAAAGGTGTTTAAGCATAGTAAAAGATAGTAGAGGTACAGTCAGAGAAAAACAGGGGGCTGGAGGGAGGGTAACCAGGACTGCAACAGTGAATACACTCGAACATCAACATTTATGGTAAGTGTACACAACTGTACTATGTTCTTCGTGTTTCACTGTTGCAGTCAGCACATTTGGGTAGATTCCCAAAGCTATGGTTGGGAAGAGGAATTTATACAGCATTAGGACCAGCTATAAGGCCCTGCAAGACAGCAGTGGCAAAGCCAGCTCTGGATTTAGAGAAAGTAGGTAAATGATAATGCTTGGTGAAAGTATGTACAGAACTCCAGGTAGCAGCTTCTAGAATATCCCTGGTAGGAACACCTCTGAGAAAGGCTGCAGAAGTAGATGTAGCCCTGGTGGAATGAGATCTGATCCCCTGGGGGATATTATTTCCATGGTGCTTGTAGCAAAACTGAATGCAATGGCTTATCCATTTAGAAATAGTTGGTTTTGAAATAGCCTTCCCCTCTGCCCCAGCAGCAAATGCTACCAGCAATTGTTCAGATTTCCTTCGAAATTTAGTTCTGTCCAAGTAGAATCTAAGTTGTCTGTGCACATCCAAGGAATGCAGAATCCGTTCCCCTTTGTTCTGTGGATTGGGAAAGAAGGTTGGCAAATTAATGGACTGATTAAGAGCCACACTGGAAACCACCTCAGGCATGAAGGAGGGATTGGTCCTTAGAGATACCCTGTCCGCATGAAAGATGATGAAAGGCTCCACTGCCATAAGGGCCTGTAATTCAGATATTCTTCTAGCTGAAGTAATTGCTAAAAGGAAGACTGTTTTCCAAGAAAGAAATTTTAAGTCTGCAGTAGCAGCTGAGGTAGAGTGAGTTTCTCCAAAACAAAGTTAAGGTCCCAGGCAGGGGTAGAAGCTCTCCTGGGTGGTCTCAAGTTCTTTCCCCCTCTGAGATACTGCTTGAGCAGAGGATGAGAGAACAGGGGTAGTTCTATGTCATAGTGAGCTGAAATAGCTGAGGCGTGGATTTTAATAGAGGAAAATGACAGGCCCTTGTGAAGCATCTCAGTTAAGTACTACAAAATCTGAGGTAAATTGGGTGCTGCTGTGCTCATCCCTAAAGACTGGTTCCAGGCACAGAATCTTTTCCATTTGTCAGCATAAGATTTTCTAGTACTAGGAATTCTCACCTCTAAGATGATATCCATCTCAGGTTTGCTGAGGAATGCAAAGGGTGAATTTAACTGATTAGCAAAGCTGCAAGGTTCAATGTTGGAAGGTGAGGGTGCAGAATTTGGGTCTCCTGCTGAGACAACAAGGAAGGTATCTGTGGCAGGTGCCACGGAGATATTTGTGACACACTGCGCAGGAGTGGGTACCAGTGTTGGCATGGCCAGTCCGGAGCAATCAAAATTATTCTTGGTTTGTCCTGTTTGACTTTTAGCAGAACTTTGGAGAGCAGAGGGGGAAAGGTGTAGACTGATAGGTTTTTCCAGCTGAACGACAGAGCATCCACTTTCCAGGCTTTTTTTGTGGGGATTTTTTGTGCAAAATTTGTCCAACTGGTTGTTCTGGGGGGAAGCAAATAGATCTATGTCCTGGCTCCCCCATTTGCTTGTCAACATGTTGAAAATTCGTGGTTCCAGTTTCCACTCATGTGGATCCATGAGATTTCTGCTTAGTCTGAGTGCCAGTGTATTCAATTTTCCTGGCAGGAATTGAGCTTGTAGTTGCACTTGGCAGTTCAAGGCCATGTTCCACAATACCATGGCTAGTCTGCAGAGGGGGTAGGAATGTGTACCCCCCCCTGCCTGTTTATGTACCACATAACCGTGGTGTTGTCCTTCTTTACCATTAGTTGTCCTGGATGAATGTAGTCCTTGAAGGCTGTCAAAACATTCTGTGCAGCTAACATCTCTTTTTTATTGATATGTAGGTGCATTTGATTTGGGTTCCATTTGTCCTGAATGCACTTCCCTGCCAGGTGAACCCCCCATGCATAGTCTGATGCATCTGTAGTTAGTGTTTGGGCAGCAGGGGGTAGTGTGAATGGCAGTCCCATGTTTTGGTGGCAGGCCTCTGCCCACCATAGAAACTCCAGGCATAGGCAAGGAGTGATAGAAATCATTGTTTCCAGGCTGTGACAATGTTGACTCCATAGACTTTTTAAGTACCACTGTAGTTTCCTCATATGCAGTCTTGCATATGGAATTAGAAGAATGCAGGAGGCCATGAAGCCCAAGGCTTGTCTTGCAGATAGCAGGGTTTTTGTGGCCACTTGTTTGAAGTAAGTTACTAAATGAATTTGCTTCTCTGGTGTGAGGAAAGCCATCTGGGCAGTTGTATTCAAGCTTGCACCCAGGAATGTAATCTTTTGAGAGGGTACCAGATGTGACTTCTCTTTGTTTATGGTGTACCCTAGACAAGATAGAACCTTTTTTACAAATGCCAGATGATTTAGAAGTAAGCCCTGGTTTTCTGCCTGAATTAGACAATCGTCCAGGTATGGATATATTTGAATATTTCTTTGCCTGCAAAATACAATTACTGTAGCCAGGCACTTTGTGAATACTCTGGGCGCAGTAGACAAGCCAAAGGGCAGTGCAGAGAACTGATAATGCAAATGGCCTGCTTTGAATCGTAGGTATCTTCTGCAAGATTCCCTGATTGGGATGTGCAGGTATGCCTCTTAAATCTAGAGTTGCCAATCAGGCATCTTTGCACAGCATAGGAAGTAACTGGTGAAGAGTCAGCATCTTGAATTTTGGAATGTCCAGAAAAGTGTTTATAGAGTTGACAGGTCCAGAATTGGACGCCACGATTTGTCTTTTCTGGGTACCAGGAAAAGCCTGGAATAGAAGCCTTGTCCCTTTTCCTCTTCTGGTACTGGTTGAATAGCCCCCATGTTTAAGAGGGAAAGTACTTGTTTTTGAGCCTCTGCCCATTGATTTGGGTGCAGGTCTTGCCACCCATTTGGTGTTGGTAATGTGTGGAAATGAAATCAGTATCCCTGGGCCACTATATTTAAAACCCATTTGTCCTGGGTTATAAGTTCCCAGTTTTTTGCATGAATAGCAATCTTTCCCCCCAATGGGGTGGCTAAAAAGTAAGTGCTTGGTAATTTTAAAGGAAAGTCACTGAGACTGTTTACCATTGGGAGGTGTTTTGTTATTTCCAGATTTGGAAGTGGAGGCCCCCCGTTGCTTAGTTTTGGAAGTCCCCTGGGACTGAAACCTGGTGCTTTTGGAGTGCCTGGGTTTGGCTTGAGAGATCTGGAAGGAACTGGAAAGGACCAATTCTTAGTAGGTCAGTGTCTACTAAATCTTGGAGGTTGCACTTGTAAGAAATATTTTACAGTTTGCATAGATTTAACTTTATCTTCCATCTTTTTTAAAACTTCTCCAGCCTTATTGCCAAACAGGCGGTCCTGATTTAAAGGAGCATCCAACAATTTCACTTTAACATGATCAGGCGGAGATTGCTCCTTCAGCCAAGCATGCCTTCTAAGCACAGACACTGTAACAGCAGCCCTGCAAGAGGCCTCTAAAGAATCAAAACCACATTGCAAAGTATGTTTTCCAACTTGTTCAGCAGAATGCAATAAATCCTGTAAATCTTTACTTTCCACACAGTCAGGAATCAACATCATTTTCTGTTTAAGCAATCCAATAATATGCTGTTGATATGTTAACATAAGAAATTGGCAGTTTAAAGCCCTGATTGCCAAGGTTGCAGAAGTATAAACCTTTTTACCCCATCTATCCAGCGCCCTGGAATCTCTATCAGAAGGGGTTGGATTTTTAGCAGTAGAAGCTTTAATGCTCTTGGGCCCCTAAGAAATGGTTTCCAGATCTGCAACAGGATTTTTTAAAAGGAACTTGTGGGACTCAGGAACCCTGTAGTATCTGTCAGGCTTGCTAGGGGCCGGAGGCAAGGAATCAGGGGTCATACTGGATTCTGAAAACACATCATCCACAATGTCTAGTACAGGAGGTATAGCCAAAGGCCTATGCTGAGAGAGAAGAAGGAAATCCCTAAGCCTCTTTTTTGATTCAGAAAATTCCTGACTTTCCCAGTGGAAATGCTCCCTTAAGGTATGTAAAGTTTCCCCAAAAGAAAAATCCTCTGGAGGGGATGCAGAGGGAATGGATTCCTCTGCATCAGAATCCTCTGGAGGGGATGCAGAGGGAATGGATTCCTCTGCATCAGAATCCTCATAAGTAGGTAAGGACAAATCCAGGCCATTAGAAGAATCTGAAGAAACAGAATCCTGATCAGAAGATTCATAATCAAACTCAGCCCTAGGCCTCTTGGGGGGGGGGGGGGTTTGATTACCCCTGATTAGAGTAATTAGATCTTCAGCCATTTTGATCATTTTGTTTTAGGCATAGGGGCCTGAACATGTAGCCTGGGTGTCATTTTTTTAGACACCGATCAAGATTTTGGCCTTATTAATGAAGGTGGAGTTTATTTAATATGCAAGTCTGTAAGCCTGAATACACCCTCTGAAGCCGGTGCCTGCACAGCGGTTCCGGACCCATCCAAGGTAGAGACATCCACAGGTTCCATAGTCGAAGCAGCATCTCGCGGCATACCGGACTCTGAATGAGTCTCAGTAGAGGCCTGCGAGTCAGAAGTAGCGGTTATCAGGGGCTGTGAAAGCGTCTCACTGAGTACCGGCGAGACCTGGCGACTGGCTTAGGAAAAGCGCAGTTAGCAATTTTGGACCTCGGCGGCCTGTCTCTGTCTTTATCTTTGCGTTTTTTCAGAATCCCAGTAGTCGGATGGCTAACCAATGACATTTCTGGATAATTAAACTGAGAACCAAAATATTTAGAGGCAAAAATGTAGCGACGACGGATAATGCGCTTGTTAAATAAAGCACAAAACTGACTACAAGATACATTGTGGTCAGGGCCTAGGCAAGGAATACAGTACGAATGAAAATCTTTGTGAGGTACTTGCTTTCTACAAGTAATGCATCGGTAAGGAGCAAGAAAATGTTTACCCAATGGGGTACTTAGCTTTAAGTTGAAGACTTCATTTCTGAAACTTGAAAACAAAAATTTCAGGAGTCAAGACGACCAGCACGTGTGAACTGCTTCTGCTTCGGGCATCGCACGGCAAGAAAGACTGATGTAATGGTGTCAGCTGCATGTTTTATACCCTTGATGACCTGACGTCATGGAAGAAGGGAAAGCAACTGACGCAGGACCCAAGACTTTGTTAATCAGGCTGACTGAGGGCAACCTGCCAGCAGATTCACTGTTGCAGTCATTACATTAGGGTAAACACAAAGAACATCACAATATTCAATGAAATAAACAAATAAAATGCAATACTATCTCTAACAGTGTGAGTGCAGAACAAAGTATACTTCTACTTCAGTTGATTGCAGGTAGATAGCAGCCAGCCAAATAGCTCATATATTGAGCAGAAATAAATACACAGATATGTGACTAACACTTATAAGGCACAGAGAAGCCCTCTAGGCTAAGATTTAAACACTGAATATCAAAAAAGTGAAACAACAATAACCCCCAATGAAACCAGGTGGAAACACTTCTAGCAAGCTAACTGCATAGAGACCACAATAGTCAATTAAACAAATAAATAAAATGCAATAGAGAGAGGCCACAACATTCAATGAAATAAATAAAATGCAATACTATCTGTAACAGTGTGAGTGCAGAATCAGAATCACATTTACTGGCCAAGTATGCATACATACAAGGAATCTGACTCCAGTTTCAGTGACTCTCCAAGCATGAATTACATAAAAAACATACATACAACTATTAAGAACAAGACAAAAAAGTAAATATACATACAAGGTGCAAAGTGCAACTCGGTGCAAGAAATACTGAAATAAACTCTGAAAGAAACATATTAACAATATGTAAACAATACTGCAGAATCCTTAGAGGCTTGGGAGAAAGAATACCCCAACCTAATAAGCTGAGTTAACCGTTTATAAACTTGATTGCCTGTGGAAAAAACTGTTCTTATATCTGCTTGTTTTGGTGCATATTAATCTATAATGCCTGGCTGATGGTAATAGTTCAAAAAGATGGTGGCCTGGATGTGAAGGGGTCAGTGATGATCTTCCATGCCCTTTTCATGACTCTGGAATAGTACAGGTCCTTCAAGGAGGATAAACTTGCATCAATGTTATTTCCGGCAGATCTAACTGTTCAATGTAACCCATTTTTGTCATGATTAGACAGAGCTCCAAACCACACTGTAATGAATGAGCTGAGAAAAGACTCAATGACTGCTGTATAGAACTGAATCAACAGTTCCTGTTGGAGGATGAACTTCCTCAGTTGTCACAGAAAGTACATTTGCTGTTGTGCATTTTTTATGATGGCCCCCTACATTGGTCTCCCACTTCAAGTCCCATGAGATTATACATCCCAAAAACTTGAAGGGTTCCTCAACTGAAACAGCAGTATTAAATATAAAAAGAACAAAGTATACTTAACTCAGCTTGTGCTTCAGTTGATTGCAGGTAGATGATAGCCAACCAAACAGCTCAGATATGGAGCAGAAGTAATGACACAAGTTTTTTTTTTTTTTTTTTTTTTTTTTTTTTAATTTCCAGTTTTCCAGCACATAAGTGCCTTAGATGTCAGGCATATTTTGTCATATTTGTGTACAAGACAAGTAAGCCAGCGTAACTCATTTTTGTCCTGATGCACTCCCATTTAAGTGTCAGTTAATGGTGGTCATGCTCCCCCTTGACAGCTTGTGCCTGGGTTAGGGTCCACTTGCACCCCCACCCTAATTAGGTTACTGGTGATGCCCTAGAAGTGTCAAAATGAAGAAAATACTGTTATGCATAAAGTGATTATAAATAGTCACTATCTGTTGTGTAATTTGCTCTCGGTTAAGCTTCCACTGCTTATAAAGGTTTCCACACAGATGTTTGTAAACAATCAATAATATTTTTCTGTATATTATAAAAATTATAGCTATGGCCCTAGAAATCAAATGTCTGCTTCTCAATACAGAGGGAGAATGTGGCCGGAATGGTGGTTCTGGAGAGCATGATGCAAGCTTAAAGAACCTGAAGTAGCCTGGACATTTTCTACTAATATTGCAAACAGAATGAAGCGGTCAGAAGTCATCTCTGGACTATATTAGTATGAGACACATCAGAATATTTTGATAACTTACATATACAAAATAAAAGTGTCAACTACTTTTTCATGTTTAATAAAAAAAGTTACATTATTATGGACCAATTGCATCTGCTCCTTCATTTTATACCAGATGTAAGAAAATGTGTTTGTTGCTCAGTTTGTCATTAGTTATAAATGCACAACACAGGTGTGTATACAGGTTTTCTCAAAATGTACTTTCTAAGGCCTAGCACTGCCCTTTATCCATGTTGCAGCCCAATTCCATCCATGCTGCCTTGACTCCTGAAGATAGCATAGATAACATATGTCCACTTGCAATCTTAAGTGCCACTGAATAGAAGTGGCATTATGCATGAAGTCATGCACCATGTCACAATAGCCAGTCCAACAGAGGGCTGCTCACGCCACTCTCTGGACCAGTTAGTCTGCACACAGGTGCGATAAAATCCTGGACTTTGTCCTCAACCAATATGGGGCAGATCTGCTCTCTACCAATTGTAACTCCCACCCTGTTTCATGTGAACTATAAATCAGTCACATTCACCTTAAGACTGAAGCCATAAGCATCCAATGATACGTCTGTAATCATGACTTTGCCAAGGAAAATCTAATGAAATTGAGTGATGACCTGGCTGAAATTCTACATCTGTTTTAAGTTGTTCACTCCACTGCTTATGCATGACCAACAACTGCCAAATTCTATGCATATGCAAATAACTGGGTATTAGACATCTGCGCCTCCAAAGTACATTAAAACAAATTCAAAGTAGCTGAACCTGAAATTTGTATGAATGGAGTTAAAAGGAAGACTGACCTATGCTATCTACATTCATAATAAAAACAGTAATATATTAAATGCAAAGTCTAGAATACAAATTTGTAACTTCCTTGAGGCCAATAAGTGTGCTAGCCAAAAAAGATCTGATATGTAATTAGTTCAGCATAACAAGATAGTGTTGGTTGTCTGCGGTAAAAAAAAAGAGCAACAAAGGTCTGCCCAGTTCAGGAATGGCTTTAAATGAAACATTTAGTTCATTTACTCACAAATTATAGCCAAATACCAGCTTCATCCACAGTGGCCTGCAGACAAGAATCAGTCATACAGGTAAATGAACATAGTAGCTAGGCAAAATCAGTCAGAAGCTGAAAATTTGCATGAAGGTATATTTAGCTTCAGACAGGGAGTGAGTAATGATTTTAGTCACTTCCTGATAGTTGAGACTTTTAATGTTAATTGACTTTTAATGTTAATTTGTTTAGGCTTATCAGTTTACGAAGATCATCTTAAAGCAGTGGGTGTTCATTCAATGTTTTTTTTTTTGGGGGGGAGACTGAATGTTGTTTAATAATGGAACAGAATCAAACAGGAACCCAATGAAGGCAGTCCTACAAATATTCGTTATCAGTTCCAAATTGCAAGTACTAATCACACTGCTAGTTTGTGTGAAAAAACGATTTATTCAGTTAAAAAAACAGCAGATTGAGTGCTTTCATTTCCTATTCAGGAAACTTCATCAGATTGTGGAATTCCTGGTGCAAAAGGACCCCAATCAGGATCTGGGTCCACAGCTTTCCTCATCATCCTGCCCACATCAACTTCAAACAGGCTTCTAGGTGACTGTATGGATGTAGAGGATAAGATGGGCTGTGAAGACCTACAAGGTGTCTAGAAGAATCAGTGATTGGAGATGAGGCTGGCTGGTTCTGGGAAAACCTAGGAGGTGGTGTAAGTGATCTGATCCACTAATTGGCTCTGAAGAAAGTGTAGGGTCTGAAGGTCTAGGGATCTTCAAAGGGGACCAAAGATAAGAAAGAGATGTGGGGATACTTTCCTGGATTTATCTTGTCTTCATCATTTTGTCTTTCCCCTTTTTTCTCTTTTTTTAGAAGACAGACTTCTCCCCTGATTTTTCTAGTGAGAGAAGACAAGAGACTGGTTCTCCTGCTGTGAGAGGGAGAAAGTCCTATAAGAGCAATTTGGAACACCTGTTAGACAGCACCCTTGGCCCAAAACAGATGCACAACTGTTATTCCTCATCCAAATTAGATGTCCCTAAATATTAAACACGCTTGGGGGGTCCTGAGAGGGAATCATGTGCCTATAAGCAGTGTGTTTTTTAAAGCCTGAAGCCTTGTTAGACATCACAGGATGCAAATAAGTCTTAAACGGATATGACAACAAAGACTAGCAACAGCAAAGGTTAAAAAATTGTCTAACAGATGAGTAGTTAACATACACAGCAATAGTAACAAATTAGGTCAAAGATGACTTTTTATAGAATGGAGGGGAAGGCAGGAAGACAACCGGAAGAACTAAGAGGGTGAAAAAAGACTATCCCAGAGTATGAATGAAAAGAAAAAAATGTAATAGCTATAAGATATTTAATAAAGGAAACTTATCTGAAGAAACCACAGTATACAAGTGCTGAGCCCTGGGATTGCATCTCTGTCTTTTGAGCCACAAACAAAATCTGAGAAACTGTGAGAATGGAGAGAATTGTGGGTAGATGAGAAGAACTTATGCCTTGGATCCAGGAGTCTGAAAGTTACCAGCTTCCCACTAGTTGACATAAAATATGACATTGGATCTTTTGAGCATATTCTATCTTTGGGGTGATGTTATTTCAGTTTATCAAGTACAGTCTTTTATTATAATGGAGTTCCAATACACTTGAAGTTCATCCAGTATATTTAGGAGTAAAACATGGTTGCAAGTGGGTCCTGTAACATGCTATGACCCTTGATGGATGTTTAGTGTGATTTATATCTCTCAATAATTTGGTTTGTCGGTCTCTAGGAATCTGCCTCAAGGCACTAAGTTAAATAATGATACTCCATCAAAATTCTCATTGGGTCTAAAGGCATAGAAGATGCAAAACCCTGGTATACATGGAATGCTTTCTGCACTTTTAAACCAAGTTTCTATAAGGGGTGGCCTAATGGTTAAGGTGCTTGCCTTGCAAACACAAGGTGCAGGGTTTGAGTCTCACAAGGGATAATTGGCTAGGCTTAAAATGGCTCGCAAGGGCAGTTAGCTTAGTACTAACCTATGAACCTATGAACATGCACACATTCCTCAAACTCAGGCAATTTCTTAGGCTCCTAGTGTTGAATAGCATTACCTTGATATTTTCGTGTTCAATTTTTGTTTTGTTTTTATGGTGGATGATCCATTTGTCAGACTCTCTCTAAAAAAAGGCACTATGGAGAGAGCAAAGCCTTTAGACATTATGCAGAAACCATCACTGGCAAAACAAGTAGGGCTGTACAATACCTTATTTCAAACTGGATCACCCTTTAATGACACCATTTGTTCATCCGTTTACTGATACCAATCATTTTTTCATTGCATTGTGGCATCATTCTTGGAGAAGAAAGGATCTGCTCTATGCCAGAGTTGTTCTTGCATTTGTGACATGCATGAAGATCTCAGAAATATATCTCTACACATTCCTCCGGTAGTTTATACCACATGGACCACCACAATGTCATGGTCATACCTGTTCATTTCAAGGGCCCTTGCAATAGCAGTAATCTTGGCACCTGAAAGAAATCTCACAGTCACTCTATTTTAGTCCATTCTTGTGAAAGTAGAGCCAGTGTGTCTGACTTGGGAGTTGCTCATCACTGGTATATTTTGATTAGCAGAGGGTTAATGTGTACTGGATTTGGGGGCAGTTTTTTTCTGGTAACTCTTGGCTATACAGTGCAATGGAAAAGTATCTGCCCCTTCCTGATTTCTTATTTTTTTGGATGTTGGTCACTCTTAAATGTTTCAGATCATCAAACAAATTTAAATATTAGAGAAAGATAACCCAAGCAAACACAAAATGCAGTTTTTAAGTGATGATTTTATTTATTAAGGAAAAAAATATCCAAACCTACATGTCCCTATGTGGAAAATTAAATTACCCCATTGTTATATCATGACATAACTGCGATTAATCACATTTTTGGGAAAGCTGAGTTCAATTTCACTAGATACACCCAGGCCTGATACTGCCAGACCTGTTGAATCAAGAGATCATGTAAATAGAATCTGCCAGATAAAGTGAAGTAGGCTAAAATATCCCAAAAAGGAAGACATCATGCCACAATCTAAAGAAATTCCAGAACAGATGAGAAAAATAAAGTAATTGACATCCATCAGTCTGGAAAAGGTTACAAAGCCATTTCTAAAGCTTTGGGACTCCAGCAAACCATGGTGAGAGCCATTATCCACAAATGGAGAAAACATGGAAGAGTGGTGAACCTTTCCAGGACTGGCCGGCCTACAAAAATTACCCCAACAGCTCAGTGATGACTCATCCAAAAGGTCACAAAAGAACCCAGAACATCTAAAGAACTGCAGGCCTCAGTTAAGGTCAGTGTTCATGACTCAGCCATAAGAAAGAGAATGGGCAAAAATGGCATGCATGGCAGAGTTACAAGGCAAAAAAACACTGCTGACCAAACTCAAAATAAAGGCTCATCTCACTCTTGCCAGAAAACATCTTGATGATCTCCAAGACTTTTGGGAAAATATTCTGTGAACTGGTGAAACAAAAGTTGAACTTTTGGTAGTTGTGCAGCCCATTACATCTGGCATAAAAGATCATGCCAACAGTCAAACATGGTGGTGGTAGTCTGATGGTCTGGGGCTGCTTCTGGACCTGGACGACTTGTTGTGACTGAGTAACCCAAGAATTCTGCTCTCTACCACAAAATCCTGAAGGAGAATGTCTAGCCATCAGTTCGTGACCTCAAGCTGAAGCGCACTTGGGTTCTGCAGCAGGACAATTATCAAGAACACACCAGGAAGTCCACCTCTGAAGGGATTAAAAAAACAAAATGAAGGTTTTGGAGTGGCCTAGTCAAAGTCCGGACTTAAATCCAATTGAGATGCTGTGGCAGCATGACCTTAAAAAGGCGGTTCATGCTCAGAAACCCTCCAATATGGCTGAATTAAAACAATTCTGCAAAGAAGAGTGGGCCACAATTCTTCAACAGCAATGTGAAAGACTCATTGCTAGTTATCACAAACATTTGATAGCTGTTGTTGCTGCTAAGAGTGGCACAACCACTTATTAGGTTTAGGGGCAACTACTTTTTCACATAGGTCCATGCAGGTTTGGATAGTCTTTTTTCCTTAATAAAATCATCACTTAAAACTGCATTGTGTGTTTACTTGGGTTATTTTTGTCTAATATTTAAACTTGTTTGATGATCTGAAACATTTAAGTGTGACAAACATGCAAAAAAAATAAGAAATCAGGAAGGGGGCAAATACTTTTCCATTGCACAATAGATGTGGTAGTCTGTGCTGTGCTGGTTGATTTCTGCAAGTCCTACTTTTACCAACATATAATGCTCCAGATCAGATATTTGTGAGGAATACCGAAAAAAAGTATATGGTACTCACAGATTCTGTTCCCATAAGAATGATGCTTTTATATCTTAGCTAAATAGTTGCATCTCTCATAGATAGATTGTGACTTAATAGATCATATGTGAGCATCAGGCAATTGCTACATTGCTTCAGTAGACCAACTACAATAAGGCTGGCAACTAAGAAAATACAAGACGGATGATGTTACATTTAGGCCAAGAATATAGAAATATGGAATACGAGACTTACTCACATTTCTCTCTTCAACCACCTATCAACCTAACCACATGCGCACAAGTAACAGTCATCTACATGGCTAAAAGCTAACCATTACTATGGATAATTTCAAAAAAATTAATCCCATTCTATAAGTTGTCAAATTAAATTTCAAAACAGCACAAAGTAGATACCCCATACAAAGAAAAATCTTTCAACTCCAGTAATGGAGAAAAAGAAAAACATCAAAATACAAAACAACCAGCAAGAGACCAGAGAGACAATTTGGGGTAATCAACTGTTAAACTCAACAATATTAGCAACAAATGGAGCAATTCAGAAGCCTGGACAATGGAACAAATCATAATTTAACTACAAAAGGACCCTTGCTGAGATATGAAAATTGTTTCTTTTATTTGGATCCACCAATTAACCATAGCTAGCAACTTACGTAAAGCTATTGCGAAAACAAAGCTAAATACTAAATATCAGTGTAACTACACAGCAGCCACTGTCTTGCACTCAAAAAAGACATCAATGCAATAAACACAATGCTGAGAAAAAAAGGATTATACAATAGGCTGATATGAATCAAAACTGGATGGGAGTCAACAAGCCTCTACTCTTAACCTTCCACTTATTCAGTGTATCACCAATGATAAGCAATCAGACTAGAAACAATTTCATAAAAAGGCAAAAACACATTGCTTGATGTAAATTAATCCCATTACCTTCCCAAACTGCTGACAAATGTAGGTAGGCCACAAGTGTTTTGAATGACCTCACCCCATCACAACACAGTGGTCACAGGGCCAGATTTTAGTGCTCGTAGCCCCTAGGCACTTTCACTTTGAGCTGTGCAAAAACAGGAATAAATGCCCTCTGAATTATGCCGACTGAAATGATGTTCTTATTATCCATGATTCTTGCCAAACTTTACTTGCTCCCACCACCAAATTTACCCCTTTTCCCTCACTCGACGAATCAAGGTAATTATTCTGTCATGTGAACAATTGAGTCAAGCGATCATGATCAATGAAAACAAGGTGAAGAATCACTATTATATTAGTAAACCATGCCACTGATGGAGTCAGTTGAGCAACTATAATTTTTACACTTCTAATTAATATAACTGTGTGCATTATTCAATTGCCTTGCATGGTGGTGCACAGAATATAACTTCATCATTTGAGTGGACACAGACGAGTCAGCAGTGGATAAGTGGACATCTCAGCACCGGACGGACGACTCAGTTCAGTCAACTTGGCATCGGGAATACAACTGAACTAGGGAGTTTATTTTTCGAGATTTTTCAACAAAAGGCTGAGATGGCTGGTGTTGACATTTGTACTGGTTTTTCATTAGTCACCATTGTTTGAACTTGAAATGAGGTATACTAGTATTTGTGCAATGCCTGGTTAAAAAAACAATCTGTTGCAGTAAAGCAATAAGCAGTAAGCAACTGGCAGTAAATTGTGTACAGCATGTGTATAACCTACAATCATTTGGTCATCTTTTATTCAAGCTACTTAAGAAACTGCATGCTATTCTTTTATAAACTTTTGCTTTTTTAATTTTTATTTACCATTTTAAGGGTAAAATTCTAAAAAAAATTTGGTTGAGGGTTTATTGTAATCATTATTCCAACTTTATTTTTAATTTATTTATGTAAAATTAATTTACTTACTTTGCTTTACTATTAAAAATTTGAAAAACAAGTTTTTTTTTTTTATTTTATTTTATTTTTTTTTATGAATCTTGGTTTTATTCAATATTTGGTATCGTCAATTGGACTTAATCCATATTTTCTTTTAAATGTTTTTGCTGGAAAAGTAATATATTTTTTTTAATTAAAAGTTAACCTTATTTAAAATGTCTGATTGATATAAGTGAAAGCACACTTCTGTTTTTAGTAAAAGGAAAAAAAACTGAAAAGAACTTATGAGCAGTACAGCTACCCTTTGTCAATCAGAAAATTTCAGTTGTGACAATCACAGATCAGTAGATCAAAAAAAAAAACAAAAGTTAATGAGAAATTAGAAACAGAGTCCATGCTATCAACATTTGATGTAACTGCAAATCAAGGTACCACTCACTCAGATTCCATGGTTACCTATTACAGTTCCTTTGGTCACAAGATTGGGGACATTCTCAATAAAAATTGGGTTATTTTAGAGGGTAACAAGGACCGTATTCAGTCCCTTGGTAAAGGACCATCATTTTCACATAAGTTAGGACACAATATGAAACATCTCCTGGAACATCCCCTTTTAAATACAAAGGGGAGAAGGGGAACAAAGAAATGTGGTAGATGTAACCAGTGTCCACTTATTTTGGAAAATATAGAAACATTGATAGGTGACCTGCTGCAGAGAATTCACTTACCAGGGGGGAAACTGTCAAACCAACGGTTTGGTTTATGTAATGTGTTTTACGTAGGCAAAACTGAAAGACCCCTAAGAAAAGGCATTTACGAACACTCATATGCTATGGAAACTCATAACAATGCTTTGCACTGAAATGTGACAACTTTACAGGATATAAGTTTGGTATTTTAGAGGTGGTCAGATACAATGAGAGGGAAGGCAATTGGTGTAATGAATTAGCGAGAAGGGAATTGATGTGGCAGCTGTCACTAAATGCCACCCAACCCACTAGGTATCAATAACCACTTATCTTTGCTGCCTGTACTGAAGCAAAGGGCACTTAAGTTATAAAGGCATTTTGTAAAGTTTGAAAAACAATTTAGCTAGAAAGTAAAGAATACACATAAAACACAAATTTCTTTGCAAATATACCAGCAAGTGTAATTCTCACTTCCCAGTTTTAAGCTGTTTCTTTAAAATGTTAATTGATTCTGATTAAGCTATTTATATCATGATGCAATACTTTTCTATGGTTTTGAAAAAGTCTGACTAGATCAGACAAGTGCGCTTACTTTAATTTCTGCATTGGATATTTATGCAATGGATGGTTTTAGTTTACTGATTTTATGTACACTACAACAACGGTTTGGTAGAATCTTAAGACTTTGCTGCACTTGTTTTCCATTAAATTGCTGAGTGAACTTTTGGCCTGGTTTGTGCTTCTGGATGCTTGAGTCAGTTACAGGAGTGTTTTTGTGTTACTAGTGGATTTTACACTCCTACACGCTCTTTTTATTTGTGGTTGCTACTATGATGTTCACAAACCAGTTACTCTTTCCTGTGATGCTTCTAAATTTGGTCTTGGTGCAGTAATTCTCCAAGAGGAACGACCAGTAGCCTATACTTAGAGAACACTTACACAAACCGAAATGCAGTATGGCCAGATAGAGAAAGAACTCTTGTCAATTACTATCTGTATGTTTGAAGTTTCATGGCTAGATATCGACCTATCCCGACAGAAACTATCCACCAACTTGTAGTCAGTATTTTGAGAAAGTGAATGCTTATAGCTCCTATGAACTTGCAACTCATGATGCTCAAACTGTAAGTACAATTTCAGCCTTGTTTACACAAAAGACAAACTTCTTTATCTTGCTGATACTTTATCCCAAACACAGAACAGCATGACAATGAGCAACCTGAGCTTGAATCATGGAAGTGAGAAATCTTTCTTCCACATGTCTTGATGAGCTTAGAGCTCACATAGGTTCAGATCCAATTCTCCAGAAGCTCAGCCTCATCAGTTGAGGATGGCCTTCAAAATAATCATATTTACCAGTAGAAGTGCAGCAGTGTTTTCCTTACAGAGATGACATTTTGGCAGACAATGGTATTTATTTTATTTTACATTTGTTAACCAGGTAGAGTCCGGCTGGGCAAGTAGCCTGTTTTCAGTGGAGTCCTGGGGAGATGAGTTCCATTACAATAGTACAAAAATATTATAAACAATTTTACAATATTTACACAAACAATATACAAAAAGTTTGACAGTTGCCAACAATTAATTTAAAAAAAGGGAATGTAAAACAGAAAACATTCTTAAGCCTTACTACAAACAGCAATATGAAACTCATTAGATATCCAACTAAAAACCACTGTGGTATTATCATTTGATAGAAGTAAGACAAGAAGATAGCCAAACAGAAAACATTTGATCGAAGACATGAGAAGCTAGCCAGGAGTATTACAGGAGCACAGCCATTGTTGAGCAAGGTATTCCTTTAGGAGTTTTTTGAAGCTATGCCGATCTGTGTTTAGGATATTCTGCAGTAATAGGTTACACTGTTTCGCTACTATGAAGCAGAAGATTCACCAAAGTAATTGTAATCTTGAGTATAAGTTTATCAGATGATCAAAGGGTCCTGAAGTTGGTATTTAGTTGCACTAGGTTGGAGAGTGCACAGCAGTTTTCAGGCTTGTGGATAATGGAGTGGGCAGTAGTGATCTGATTGAGGAATAACAGACTGGCATCATTATGAAAGGTCCAAAAAGTGACTGTGCCAAAATCCTTACAACAAGTATATTAAGATCTTGCATCATGGCCACCCAAGAACTGACTCTACCAAAAGAAGGGCGAGAGATCTAGTATTTTGGCCTTCTATGTCAAAAGTTATTGAGAAAGTACTTTCACTGTTCTGTATGTAATATTACAAAGCCACAACAACAAAAAGAACCACTTCAGTTAAGCCAGATTCCTGAACTACCTTGGTCGATAGTAGTCACAGATACCTTTGAGTGGAATGGTCTACATTACTTTGCGTTAGTAGACTCTTATTCAAATTGGTTTGAGATTGACCTACTTTCTAACCTAACATCCAATACTGTCATTACTAAGTTGAAGAGACATCTTTCTGTCCATGGTAGTCCGCACAGCATCATTTTCTGACAATGGTGCACAGTTTACAGGTCAACAGTTCAAGAAATTTGTTGAAACAGGGGACTTTGTTCATATCACAAGTAGTTCTGAGTACCCACGGTCAAAAGGCTTGTCTGAAGGTGCAGTTCAAAAGTGCAAAACAGCTGTTAGAGAAATCCAAACATGACAATACTGATGTTTTTCCTAAACTTGCTAAATCTCAAACATCCCTCACTATGATCATCTTGGTTCACCTGCCAGAGACTTATGTCAAGATAAACCAGAACCACATTACTGATTAACATCAACTTATTGGTTCCATGTGCTAAAAACAGCAGAGCAGTGAATGCCCAACTGTTGAAAAAGTGTTTGTCACAGAAATCCATAAGACCAGCAAACCATGCCATTCATTAAAAGAAGGGGAGATGGTGAGGATGCAGACGTCAAAAGGTTTTGATTGCATCGGATTGGTGATAAGTGTGTGCCAAGATCGTACATTGTGGAATCACAAGGAATGGAATTTAGGTGTAATCAGAAGCATTTATTACCGGTGTCCAAGCTAGTGTTACAGCATCTTGCCTGTAATAAAGATTTAATTCTCAGAGTGACCTGTCTAACGTTCCTGTTCTAGAGGATATTCCTTCAGCAATCCCTATTCCTGAGAATCATGAAGCAAAAAGTTCCTCAGTGACTATCCCAGTTGCTAAATCCAGTCTTAACTATTACATTATGAGATCAGGTCAAATTTCCAGGCCTAGTTCCAGATACACGGCAACCTGGACATGACTGCTGTTTTCTTTATCACTGTCTATATAATCGCATGCCTATTCAAATGTCATTGCCTATGTGAGACAGCTTAGAAAAAAAGAGGGAGGAGGTAGATACCTTTAAGAAGCATTCCAGTCAGTGAGCACATGCAAGCAAGAGTGCCATTTTGAGTGAGCAGCCAGAATGATAGCATGCATGTAGTAGTCAGTTAGTTCATGTAAGATTAATGTTCCTGCCAGCCATCCTGATGTATTTGTATGCAATAAAATACAAACGAACACCCGAGCCTCTTCATCTTATTCAGATGTACAAGATGAGCAACAGGTACCACACTCCAAAGAAACTTAAGGAACTGGATCCCAGTATAAAATGAGAACAACCCAATCACAGTATTTACTGTTTTCTGCAACACTGACCTCAGTTCAAGATAGATTATTTCCCTTAATGTAAGGAAGGCTAAGAGGAAGCCAGTGCACTTTGATGACACCTGACCTCAAATACTTCTTGCAGCATAGACACCGCACTTGGGGAAAACAAACCTCTAGGAGAAGGCAGCCTCAGAGCATGTTTTAGCATAACAGCAATTTCCCGCAGTACTGAAAACAACCAAAAACAACATGTTTATGTCATCTGCAATGAGGGCTGTTTAGAAACCCCAAGGCAGTCCATTAAATATTTAACAGGTAAAATAGATACACAAAACAGCAATTGCAGTTTTTCTCAAAAACTAGAAATATTAAAAGCATATTTCATCCAATCCAACACTTCACTACTACTACATTTATAAATCTTTCACCAATAAATTTGGATTTCCGGAAAACCAATTTCACAACCCTCCCCCCTAAAAAAAACAGTAGAAACTAATTATCTGAAATATAAAACCCAGTTAAAACTTCATACACTCCCTTTCTACATAAAACAAAAACTGCAAGTGTTTTTACATCTTTAAAGCTATGGAGAATGACTTGTGTTGTTAACACAAGATTACACAAGCCCTGATAATACCACTAAAGAACGCCAAAGCCTCTCAACTCATATCACATATGTTCCTGCTCTCACAAATGCTGGGAAAAATTCTACACATCAAGTGAATGAATATGTAGAAAAATATACTTATTAGATAACATGATTTAAGAAAATATTACAAAGTTTTATATTAACACTAGCTTATACAACTATCAATAAATTATATTTAGCTATGGAAAAGGTAACCTACTTACAGAACTATATAAGGTAGTCACTAAGCATGAGGTTAGAGGCCATTGGAGAGTCTTACCAAATATTCCAACTGTTGCAGGGCACTGCCAGAGAAGTAACTTGCCCAAAGTTACACAATGGGCAAAAATTTAAACTCTAGATGACAGTAACCAGCTTATTAGCAGCTCTTAGGTTTGTAAACCTCCATGCCAACTGTAAAAGGAAAACTATACCTCAGGACTAAAAAAATCTATTTTTACCATAACTGTTCTCCGAGCTATTTTAACATCCCTAAATCACAGTGATTCTTAAAAAAATGTTTTGCCACAAATAGTTGCCAGTGGAGCTTAACATATCATGTGATCTTGCTTTTCTTCAGACCTTTCTCTTTCCCATACTTCATTTCAAGTCTGCCTTATACGAGCCATGCTAAACATAAGTAATGAGAGTCAAATCACTTTCATCTTATATACCTTCTGTAAACAGATTTTTTTTTCCTGGAATGATCCCCATTTATGTTGGTCTCACAGCCTGTATTACATTATACTAAGGAGTTATACAGCTGCAACCAAAAAGTACCTAAATGGCCGGCATTTGTTGAAAGCATCTTAATCTAAGATGAATTTACACTCCCTCCCCCACACTATTTCTGATGTGGCAAAACTGTCACTGCACTTAAGAGATCCTTGCAATTTCACATCTTGACAGGAAATGAAAGCATCTGAGAACAATTCTGTTCCCTATTGCGTTTAGTAGAAATATTTTTATTTTTTAACCTGAAAGTTGTAGAAAATGCTTTATTTTCATTTGTTTTATAACTGTCATATTCTTATTCTCGCTTACTACACAAGTTTCGATACAAAATATGACCAACTTCCTATTCATTACCATTGGATAACGTTAGGCTCTGTAAGACTTCGAAATTACTCTGTATGTTGCTGTTTCTTTCGGCTTATCCTGGTTAGGAGTCACCACAGTGGAACTCCGGTCCTCTAATGATTGTTAATGGATTTTTACGTGCCGAGTTACCAGCCCTGACACACAACCTTCGCTTTTGCAGAAAAACCATGACTTCAGCAAGTCACTTAACCAAGCAATGCTTTGCGGCAGTTGGGTAGACACCCTAATGGTCTCCTGGACTACATGCTTAATGTTGTATAAATCTCTCTATTCCTTTTTTTTTTTTCAGTAAGCACCACAACTATCATAGTAGTTTTTATATTATCCTTCTTCAGTCTGTTATTAGCTATAATGGCTGTGGGTTTCACTATGTGTGGAAAGAAATTCATAGCCTCACACTGCATATTAATCTTTTCTGTAACATTTTTCCCAGTCATAACTGCAGTGGTAATGTGTTTAATGTGCAAAACATTTTCTTCCTGCAGTGTCTTTTCCTGCTCCATTCCATTTTAGCACACTTAACTACAGCTGACTATAAGAAATTACATCAATGATATTTTCTTCCTTGTGCAATGTTTTACATTTGTTTGTCACCTGGATACGTTTTGCCCTTTACAATGTTCCTCAGCTTACTGCCTGTCAAGCAGTCTAGTGTGAAATGATTTACAGTGCTTCTTTAGGAATACTTACTGCTACTAAATATGGGCAGTCGTCTGACTGCACTAATATGTCTCTCTTCACCTGGCAAACTCCACAAATGTCACTAGAAAATATCAGTTTGGTATCAAATGTAAACAGGCAATGCCAATAAGACAAGCACAAATAGATGTCAAATAAACATGAGGCACGTGTCTGCACTTTCCTTTGTATAATGGTAAAAAAAGGCAGAGCACAAATTCAAGAAAGTCTGCTCATCATACATTTTCTCCACCTACTGCACAGCCTAAGGAAGTATGGTATGTTATCAATACATTGAATATTTTAATAAAGCCTTGTAGTGTACTTTGGCAGCCCATTTTCTCCCACTATTTTTCCCAGTGCTTCCCAGGGGCTGCTATATTATTTTACTTATTTTTAATTTATATTTGTTGACTGTGCTAGTCAAACTGGATATATGTCCATTTTCAGTAGAGGCCCGGGGAGATAAGCTCCATGACAAACTGTTAACATAAATAATTAAAAAAAGAAATATACAAAAAAACTGAAGTTATAATACTATATGCACTGACACATCTAGAGTTTCAAAAAATTACATGGGGTACATTTCATAATGCAAAGAGCAGGCATACAATCTAGTTCAATGTACAGGTGAAGTACATCACTTAATGGCAAAGAAAAATAAAACAGGCGGTATACAGTCTAATCCCATGTACACTACATTACACAATAAAAGATGCTGCTAATGATCGGTAGAAGTAATAATTAGTTACAAAAAAAATTAAAATGTTTTTAATATATTTTTTTTCAAATAAGTGAGAGAAAGAAGAAATGAATGAGATACAGAGCAAATAGGCTATATATTGTTAAAAAGGAAATGACAGAAGGATTAGTTAAAAGAAAAAAGGGGAGACAGCATAGTTTGGGAAGAGGACAGGTTTAGTACAGTGGCATGACCAGTTGTAGAGTGATAAAGAGGAAATAGAGGAAAGGTCACAGGGGAGAAGATTCCAGAATTTTCCCACAGTATTGGAGAAAAAGAGAATCCCCAGCCCTGTTGTTTTGACTAGAAGTTTCTGAGATGAGCGTAAGGAGTTCAGATTATTATAGGGAGTGATGATGGTAGAGAGACTAGGAGTATTGAAAGGTTGGTAGAGAGTTTTATGTGTAATGATTAGTTGGTGGTACTTGATCAGATTCTGTAGTTCCAGCCATTCAAGCTGCTTTAAGTTAACACAGTGGTGAGTTTTAAATGAGTTACCAGTAGCAAATCTGGCTATACTATTGTAGGAGCTTTCCAGCTTACTGAGGTTGCCCTTAGATAGGTTGGTGAAAATGGAAGAGGCATAGAGGAGTGTAGCGGTTGGTGAAAATGGAAGAGGCATAGAGGAGTGTAGAGATTAGAGGAGTATGTGCAATAATAGTTCTAGCTGTGGGTGATACGAAGGGTTTTATTCTGTACAGAGAGCCAAGTTTTTTGTTGACAGATTTAATTGTGTTGTTAATGTGTATGTCAAAGGAAAGATTGTGGTCTATAGTGACACCAAGTAGTTTGGTAGTTAGGTCGGGTGATATTATGGTGCCATTAGTGAAGAAACAGAAAAATCTAAGGGGGTGGATTTCAGATTAGGATTGAAAAGGAGGAGTTTAGCTTTTTTGGGGTTTAAGAGTAGGCAACGATGAGTGAACCATTGTTCCACAGTGTTAAAGACATTTTGGGTAATGGAGTGAAGGTCAGAGGAGGTTTTAGCGGAGCATATAAGTGTAGAGTAGTCAGCATATTGTATGGAAGTAGCTTGGGGAATTGCTTGATGAAGGTCATTGATGAATATGGAGAAAAGGAGAAATCCTAATAGGGTCCCTTGAGGTACACAGAGGTTAACTGGTAGGTGGGTAGATAGAGTGTTACGCCAAAGTACAGCCTGTTGTCTTGTACTTGGGTAGGATTGGAACCATTTGATAGAGAGTGAGTGCAAGGACAGGGATTTGAGGATATCTATCAGAATTTGATGATTTACCATATCGAATGCTTTGGACAGATCGATAAATAGTGCAGTAGATAGCAAATTACAGTTACGGTTTCTGTTGATACAATCTGTAAAGGAAAAGAGGGCAGTGGTAGCGCTATGGGAAGGTCTGAAACCATGTTGACAGGTAGAGAGCAAGTTATTGTGGATTAGGTGGTCTAGTAACTGTGTATACATTTCTCCAAAATCTTTGCCAAAGGGGAAAGAAGAGCTATAGGATGATAATTGGAGAATTCGGTTGAGTTGCCACCTTTGTGCAGGGGGATAATATGGGAGACTTTCCAGATACTAGGGATGTGGCCTTCGCTAATAGTTCTATTAATAAGAATGGAGACGGGGTAAGCAATCGATTTGGCAGATTTCTGTAGGTATTCAGCAGGTATTTGGTCTGCTGAAGGAGAGCATGGTTTCAATTTTTGGATTAGGACAAGAATATGGGTTGTTGGGACTGATTGGAGAAGAAATGGTGGGGGCGGAGTTTTGTTGTAGGTAGGCAACGTAAAATTAACAGATGATAATTGACTGGCTAGTGTTTGGATAGCATCAGTGAAAAAGGAGTTCATAGGTTCGTACTAGGCTATCTGCCCTAGGGCATTTATAAGCCTAGCCAGAGTGTGTGTGGCTTTCACCACCCCTTAGGATGAGAATACTACACCCTTTTAGGGTTTAGTTTACTGTGCCTCTGTCTAGTAGTGACACAGAGATGACCCCCGGGGTAAACCTACGATCTCCCATCCACTCATCAAGATTTCTCTTGAATAGAATAAGTGAGGGGCTCTGCCTAACATGGACTGGGATTCTATTCCAGAGTGTAGGGAGCCTCTGGGTTATGAATTTGTCCCTCCAGCATGTCCTATTTATTTCTGTGTTGAGGTTTAAGTCTCTTGCTCTCGTGGCTCTGATGGATTTGGATTTTCTGAGGTGGAGCATGTCCATTAATTCCAGATTGGACATGGCCTTAAACGTCAGGCACAGATCACCTCTGAGTAGGCGGTATGCGACTGAACAGAGCTGGAGTTTTTTCAGTCGGGCAGCATATGACATATGTTTAAGACCCTTTATCCTCTTGGTGAGGAACTTTTGGGGTCTTTCCAACTGCTGCAGGTGTCGGGTGAGATAAATCCCAAATGGGGCATTGTACTCAATCATTGGCCTGATAAGAAGAGTACAAGGGCACAATGACTTCTCGATCTAGATGTGAAACCCTTCATGATAAGGTGGGCAATATAGAAGGTTTTCCTAACCACTTTGGCAATGTGAGTGTCAAATGAGAGGTTACTGCCAACCTGGGTCCCTAGGTCCCTGATTACCTCTTCTGTACTTAATGGATTACCACCTATGTGGTAATTTGTGGGTACCTTGTTTTCCCAAAGGGTATGATTATACATTTTTTGGCGTTCAGCTTAAGGCCATGGCTCTGGCAACAATTATCCGTTTCTATGAGGCCTCTCTGAAGGATGTTTGTGTCCGCTGGAGTATCGATTATGGTGCCCAGTTTGCAGTCATCTGCGAACTTGTCAGCCACAATCCTCCTATGTTTGCCTGTACCTCAGAAAAATAAATGCCGAACAAGAGGGGTCCCAGGACTGAGCCCTGTGGGACACCGCTTGTGACTGGCTTAGAGTCTGACATAGCTCCAGCAACTCTGACCCTGTGGGTTCTGTCCTTGAGCCAGTTTGCAACCCATCTTGTGACATATGGGTTTACATTTAAGCTGGTGAGTTTGTCTATGATGCCCGAGTGGGGTATTGTGTCAAACGCTTTTGCAAGGTCAAGGTAGGCTGTGTGAACTGCCTTGCCCTCATCAATGACCTTAGTGACTGTTTCAAAAAAGTCGACCAAGTTCAAAAGGCAGGATCTGCCCTTGACAAAGCCAAATTGGGTAGGATCCAATGTCTGTAGGTCCCCAATGTCTTTGTTTATGAGTTCCATAATGATCCTCCCCATAGCTTTGCAGACCAGGCACATCAAGCTTATGGGGCGGTAATTTCCAGGGTCCGTAGAAGCACCGCCTTTGTGAAGTGGGACCACTGTTGCCGTACGCCACTCTTTGGGTACGTATCCTGTAGTAAGGCTAAGATTAAACAGCAGCCTTATGTGTGGGTTTAGTTCCTCTTGGAGTTCATGTAGCACACAGCCCGGGACACCGTCCGGTCCCCACTGATGCTGTGTTTTTAGCTTTAGAGAGGGCGGCTCTCACCTGGGCATCTGAGATGTTAGGGAGGCTACACTCTGCTGGGATAGTTATTTCTCCTTTTGGGGGGGGGGGGAATTTGCACTGAACCTGTCTGCCAGAATGTTGGCTATGTCAGTGGGTTCAGTGCATTTTGTGTCATTCTGGACCAACTCTGAGCATATCTGGGAGTTTCCACTCAGGTTTCTAACATAGCTAAGAAGGCCTTGTGATTGTCTTTTGTGTCTTTTGCGATTTTTCTCTCAAAGATGGCCTTGGATGATTTTATGAGTGATCGTAGTTTTTTGCTTGTACTGATCAGAGATGCCTTCCCTTTTGGGGATTTTGCTCTATCATGTAGTAGCTTCCTCCTCCTGTTGTAAAGTTTGTTTATGGCTGGGGTCCACCAGACCGGGTGCCTGCCTTTGGGGGAATGGGTCTTGGTTTTATTTGGGATTGCATGATCCATGCATTCTTGAAGGTGCCCGTAGAAGGCATTTGCAAAGGATTCAGCAGTGTGGGTTGTGGTTTCCACTGGCCCAGGGGCCTTGAAGGATACCACTTCAGTCTTAAGAAGTGTGAAGTTGGCTTTTGAGAAGTTCTTCACTGCGGTATTTTGTGCAGGGGGTGGGGGCGGGATGTGGATATCCAGTGAGATTAATTTATGGTCTGATCTTACCAAAGAGGGATATACTTCCGGTGTGGAGCATTTTGTCCCCATGTTTGTGATGATCAGGTCTAGTATATTGTTTCCTCTTGTGGGAATGGTGACTAGTTGTTCCATTGCATTTGAGTTTATGAATTCTAGGAACCTTTGGGCTAGGGTGTTGGGGCTTGAGTAATGTTCCCAGTCTATGTTTGGGTAGTTGAAGTCTCCCAATATGATGGTATTTGGAGAGACATTCATACTCTCCAGTGTCTTCAGGAAGGCTGTGTGGGGTTCCTGAGTTTGAGAGGGTGGTCTGTAGCATGCTACAAACTGTAAGGCAGTTTTGCCTATGGTTAGTTGCACCTGGATGGTCTCCGATGCTTCGTGCGTTGCCACTAACCTGGAGGTGTGGGTATAGGTTCATAGGTTTATACTAGGCTATCTGCCCCAAGGCATTTATAAGCCTAGCCCAAAGTTTTGTGGCTTACGCCACCCCTTATGTTAAAAAATACTGTGCCCATTAATTTGTTGTGCCTCTGTCCAGCAGTGACACAGAGATGATTCCCGGGGTAAACCTACGATCTCCCATCCACCGGTCAAGATTTCTCTTGAACAGAACCAGCGAGGTGCTCTGCCCTCACATGGACCAGGATTTTATTCCACAGCATAGAGAGTCTCTGGGTGACAAATCTATCCCTCCAGCATGTCCTATTTATATCCGTGCTAAGGTTTAAGTCGCTTGCTCTAGTGGATCTGGTAGATTTGGATTTTTTGAGGTGGAGCATGTCCATTAATTCCGGGTTGGACATGGCCTTGTATGTCAGGCACAGGTCACCTCTGAGCAGGTGGTATGCGACTGAATAGAGCTGGAGTTTCTTCAGTCTGGCAGCATATGACAGATTTTGGAGTCCCTTTATCCTTTTGGTGAGGAACTTTTGGGGTCTCTCTAATTGCTGCAGGTGTCGGGTGAGATACATCCCGAATGGGGCATTGTACTCGATCATTGGTCTGATAAGTGAAGAGTACAGGGGTGATAAGTGAAGAGTTTGAATATGGATACTCCCCCTCCTTTTGTGGTTCGGTCCAAGTTTTGGGGCCGGAAAGCATGATAGGAGGTAAAACCTGATAGTGCTGGGTGCTTTCAGGAGCCTTGAACCAGGTTTCAGTCACTGCACAGACATTGATGTTCTCCATACTGAGGAGAGCTTCGAGGGCGTGCATCTTGAGGTTTAGATTTCTGGCATTGAGCAGCATTTCCACTTGTGTTTTCTACGGAGGTAGGTTTGTCATTTGAGCCTTGCCTAAAAAAGGCACTATGGGGGTGGCAAGAGCCTTGGCCAATATCCGGAAGCCCAGGGGTGACAGGTGCAAGCCATCCCTTGCGAAGCAGCGTGGCTTGTCAAGCATGTCATCCCAAGCAGACAGACATTGGATCCCCTTTGAATGACACCAGTAATTAAGCCAATTGTTAAAACTGATCATTTTGTCTTTGTACTGTGGCATCATTCTTGGTGAGGGTAAGATGCTGCTCAGGGTCAGGGTCATACCCGCCTGGGCTACATAATCAGAGAGCTCCTCTATGTCTCTTTTCATGTAGTCCAGGGAGGTACGTCTCAGGTCGTTCACACCGGCATGTACAATGACCGAGTCATATTTGTACTTGCTGTGGAGTGACCTGAGTGCTTGTGTTATGTGGAGGATTCTAGCTCCCGACAGGCAGCTTACTGTGACCTTTTCCTTGTTCAGTCTGGTGAGCGGGACATCAGTGTGTCTGACTATGGAGTCACCTATTACAAGTGTGTCTGGCATGTTGTTTGGCCTTAAGGGCTGTGACTGTTTAGCACACTGACTTTGTGAACTATGTGTTGCATGTGCTATGTCTTGAGGTGGTGGTTGCTTGGGTGTCTGCTTTGGAGGCCTCTGTTGTTTTGGTAGATTTTTAATCAGCGCCTCCGAGTATGTTTTTGTGTGTTTGGTTTGCAGTTGTGATAGTTCTATGTGAGACTGGGTTTGTGGTGTGCGTGGTTACCTTCTCCTCCTGACTGGTCTTGCCAGTACTGAATTGAGAGAGCTCAGCCTCCAGTTTGGCTATATAGTTGCATCTCCCGCATATATTTGTATTTGTTGTGAGGAGGAGAGGGTTGTCTGTGTACATGAGGCAATTGTAACATTGCCTCAAGATTCCCAGATTCACCAGCTGAACAGGAGAGGACGCCAGCAACTGACCTTTCAACATGTTAGAAATAGTGAAAAAGATTGCTGTGTAACTGAGTCAGAAAGGACCTATAGGGAAATGGGTACTCAAGGGAATTTAGGTGAATGAAGTACTTTCTTTTGTTTAAGAGTGCTTTACCTGTATAAAAAATGTTTAGGAGCAAGTGCTGAGCTTTTCAGATAGAGTATAGGCTGTTTAGATTGCAAGTAGAACAGTTCTAAGGGAAAAATTGAAGAGCAGACTTTACGGAGTTGAAGGCATTGATTGACACTCGCCCAGAACTTTTGTGAGTTGTTATGGTTAGTCTTCTGAAATTGAAGGTGGTAGTTTCTTTTATCTGATAGTATAGCTTTCTTAGTGTTATTTCTTAATTCTCTGAGAATTTGTTGGTCAGCAGGATTTTTGGTCATTCTCTATTTAGCCCAGTATTTATTTCTAAGGTGCATTTTCTGTTTTGTTTCTTTTGATAGCCACGGGGCGGATCTGGTTTTGAATCTAATTGCATGGGTTGGGGCATGGGGATTGAGAATGGCTAAAAATTTTGAATTAAAGTATTGTACTGCTTCTTCTAAAGGAAGGTAATTTAAGGGAGACCAGTTGCATGCTCTAAGTTCCTTTTGGAAGAGATCAGGGTTGACGTTCTTTTTGGCTCTGATATTCCTGATAGTGGTAGGAATGGGAGGAATAGGATTTGTGCCTGATAATATAGGTAAGTGAGTGGTCACTTAAATCATCAGGAAGGGTTCCAGATTGATATGTTTGGGGATGGTTGTTTATAAGAATCCAGTCTAATATGCTTTCCTTCTTGTTGTGTTTGTTTATCCTGGTGGGGGAGGTGAGGTTTGGGAGAAACCATGAAGGTTAATGTGGGTGGTAGGGTGACTACTACTACAGCAATTCCAATCAATGTTTATATCACCAAGGATTATACTTTCTTGGGGAAGGTGTTGAGATAACCAGCATAGGATATTTTCCATGGTGGTATTGTTGTTACCGGGGGGGGGGTAGATAGATACAAATAATATAGATGGCGTTGGCAAGTTCAAGTTTGGATATGAGATATCACCTTGACTCCTGTCTTTTATACAGTTTAGCCACAACTTGTCTGCTTTGTGTTATGCTTTCCCATTTCAAATCATATGCCACAATCAAGAACCCTAGTCAAACTGATGAAAATCAGGGTGTCTGGTTTCAGTGTGTCAGTGTTGCTCTCTTCCCTTACTAGTTTAGCCATACTCTGCCTCATCTGTACTCTGTACTGGATTATACGTCTGGTAGATATGGAGCTGAAAATTATAAGTGGCATATTTAGTGTTTCAATACCACAGGATTTCATACTAAAGTAGAACTACAAACAGCAGGCCTAGCTCCTGTGTGTGAATGAGTAGGAAATCACCATGAAGCTCTTCTCCATGGTTATGTATGTATACAAAGTTATGAAAATGTGCACAGCATCATCTTCTGCTTCTTTCGGCTTTTCCCGGTTAGGTGTCGCCACATCAGAACTCCAATCCACTAATGATTGGCAGTAGAGATATATATATATATATATATACATATACATATATATATATATATATATATATATTTTTTTTTTTTTTACAGGTGCCAGCTCGACACCCATTCTACACGTCTTCTGAACGCGTCGACCACGGGGAGGTAATGCAGACTCCACACAGAAGGCGCTCCCAGCTGAGAATCGAAAAGGAGAACCTCGTGCTTTGAGGCAACGCTACCGCTGCACCACCGCGGATTCAAAATGTGTAAAGTATCTATTAAAGCATAATAATTTATAACTTTATGAGACAGACATCACATTTAAAGCAGTGAATTAACTGCATTGTGCAGCATACATAAAGTAGTCTTTTATACCTGGTTGCAGTGTACAATACAGCTACATTAACTTTGCCTAACTGCAGATTGCGAGGTGGCATCATGCAGATGTGTACACGTGCACAAATACACACAATTTCTCCATTATACACACACACTCATACATATGTGTAAAAGGAAATCAGTAGTACTTTAACGAAAAGGCGCATAGCACATGCATGCTAAAGTAAATTTAGGTGTATATCATGGTTACGACCAATGGTTACATTTCCTCTGGAGGCTAGAAAATGCTCATGTATTCCATCCATGTAAGGACTGACTCAAAGTTAGTAGATGTCTCTTCCCATGGATCTGATTAGCATCACCCTTAGGCAGAATGTAATAATAAATCATAAAATAACTTCTTAAAAATATCACTGCACCTATGGTTACCAGTCTCACTTCCTGCACAGCAGTCCTGATTTGGGCAGTTTTCTTGTGGGAGCATGAAAATGGTAAATGTGTTACTTTACAAGAATTACAAGGAAAAATATGTTCCGACTTCTCACTAAATGTCACAGACATCTCTGACGCTACAATTTAAGTCTTTTATATATAAAACCACATGAACAACATTTAAAGCTTAGCACTTCAATATCACACTAACTCATGTAGCATCTTTAGACATCACAGCACCAAAGTGAAATGCAAGTGTTGCTCTTTCAGTGAAGTGGGATGACTCAATACTTCACATATCTATACACGTATATAAGTGTGCATGTGTGTGTGTGTGTATATATATATATATATATATATATATATATATATATATAACTGGTACATAAGTGTGTGTGTCTATGGATGCATGTGTGGGTGTGTGTATATATGTGTGTGGGTGTGTGTATATATATATATATATATATATATATATATATATATATATGTATATATATATATATATATATATATATATATCAGGTACGTAAGTGTGTGTCTATGTATGCATGCGTGTACATATTATATATATCAGGTACATTTGGACTTCAAATTATTTAGGTTCATAGGTGTGTACTAGGTTAATGGCCCTGGAGCTTTAACAAGCCTAGTCCACAAAAGTGCCCTGGCATCATGCCGCCCGTTAGTTCCCAGTGCCTCTATCAAGTAGAGCCACTGGAGTGATCCCCGGGGTGAACTTTCTATTTCCCATCCACTCAAGATTTTTCTTGAAGCGGGCCAGTGAGGTCCTCTGCTTGACATGTACGGGAACCAAGTTTCAAATCTAGGCCAGTGAGGTGCTCTGCTTGACATGTATGGAAACCAAGTTTCAAATCTAAAGTACCAAAAATACTGCAAACCAAACGAGGAAGAACATACACTTTAAATTATGCAGCTTTTTTAGACGTTTTCAACCATTAAAGCTTTAACATAGACATTATTAAATCAATATGACGAGCAACTTTATCTTTCTGAATACTACCCAAATGGACAGCACCATCATGTTTGTTTTGTATGGAATATAATATGTGTTGGAGTTACCAAGATTTACCCAATATTTTACTGCAAATTTTGTTGACTGGGCTGGCTTTACAAATGTATATCATAATAGGCACACACAAAACCCACCACACATGGCCAGAGCTACTATAAGTGGTTATATGCAAATGCACACAAAGCATTAAGGAAAATATCGTCTCATGAAGTAATAACAGTTACTCATTGTCTGTCCTGTTGACCTCCCAAAATGAAAGTGGATGTCAATAACTATTACTAGTCAGCAATAAAAAAACACAAGCATCCCAAGTTTAAGTGACCTAAGATGGCAAGATCAAACTTGACACCACTATTTACGGCCTACAAGCAGTCATCTCAAAAAAGCATTGGACAAGGACAAACCTCGTCTCACCGATAAAGGACTGAGAGGTAGAAGCATCTGCTAGTTAACTGATATAACCTAATATGGAAATAATACAGTCCAGACTGGTCCAATAGAATAGATGCATGCAGCATTCAACATCCCAGACAACCAGAGATCAAGCAGTAGCCTGATTACTAGAATACCCAGCAGGGTTGAGTGGGAAGAAGCAGGATTTTGCCACCTCACCTGCTTCAGGTGGAAGGGAGGAATGTGCAGGACTTCTGACTGCGGTTTGTCTCCCCTTCCCAATGATGGAGGAATGCCATGATGTTTTGATTGCAAGACAGGCTGCCATTAAAAATTCAGCATTATAAAACTAAGCTTGAGATGATACACATTATGTGAGGTGATGCATGGGACCTCAGCATCTCTACGTACATGAGAGGATATACAGAACTGCTAGAGGCACCATGCTCACCCTATCCTCTTCTCAATGTGCTTATAGCCAAGAAAGTCCTACCCTCTTGGGGACAGAGAGAGTATTAGGTACATCAAAGTTAGGAGCAACAGGAGTGGATAGTAGTAGATGGTCATCTGGAGGGTATGCAACTGGGGGAGGTCAAAAATGAATAAAGTACTAATGTAACAGTAACAGCACTAAGTAACGATTCTCAAAATATATGCACACAGTATGGTCCTAACAACATCACAGTTCCTCAGTCATGTAATCTGAAGACATGCTGCAAGACCAGCTTTATACAACAGGTACGGAAAGCTACCAGTACAGTCAATCCCTTTCTTATTTCATTAAAAAGTGTGTGGGTTCTACGCCCACACTAGATAGCTGGATTTATTTTTCCAATACTGATACTGCAGCACAGCATTACGATGGGATGCTACAGTCCTGTGTGCAATATCCTTTGTATGAGATAGTGACACAAGGCCTTGTCTGTATAAGCTAGTGGTAATTCAAAGGGATGTAAAAGATCCTACAGCACCTATCGAAAAGAGTAGTGAAATTTCCCGAATGCACTGGCCAAATTTCCTCTAGTCAGCAAGAATACATGTAGACAAACTACACAGAAACCCTATACCTCCCCTGAAGAGAGGTCACTGACCTAGGGGACTAACTGGTAAAGAAAATCTAAACATATAACCATATCTGACAATGTAAAACACATGGAAAAACTGTGCAACACTAACTTTCAACTAGGAAATTCATAGCAAGAAAGAGTTCTTTCAAGAATACTTTCATTATTATTTACTAATCACAGTTGAAAAAATAAACCCTACCAAATGTGACAAACCGATCATACACATGCATGGTATATGGAACCTTTAAGGCTCAAAATGAGAATCATTCCTCTTTTGAGGAAATACAACCAAACATTCATACAAGAGCTCCAGGCAGTTTGTTAGTCAAACACCTTTATAACTGGTACACTGAGATCCGCTACCTAACTTTTTAAAACAGGATTTCCATGACCCCCACAAATACTGCAAACAAATCAATACACTGTTTTTAACAGTTTCCAAAATACATCCCCCCTCCGTTGCTATGCAGTCTTAAGTTGCAATATTTCACTGAACTCTGATTCTAGTCATTAAAGGTTGTTACAATTAACACAGTTCACAATGCTTATTAAAGAAATACAGGTGCTAGTACAACTACACTATTAAGTAAAATAAAAAAAAATGATTGATGTCAAGCCACACCTCAGTCCTGACGTTTGCAAACCTGTTTCTGGACATTTTCAGGCACTGAAACTATGCCGAAACCTGAGTGAATATTATATGTGCAAGTACTGCTTATTTAGTTTATTTGACATTTCTTCTTTGACTGTAGAGACATTATTTATTTCATTTGACATTTCACAACCAGGAAAGTCAGTATGGGTAAGAGACCAATTTTCAGGGAAAGCCCAGGGAGAAAAGCTCCAATACAAAATATAAAATGTAAAGTATAAAATATTAAACATGAAAATGAAAAGAAGACGTAGCGTCAACTGACAAGAGAAAAAAGCCAGTAAACTGGTGGACCAATGTACATTTACAGGGCCAAGTGCAATCACCAGTGCCTTATAAAATTACCTCAATGGTATTCCCAAATCTACACTTGGATCTAGCCCAACATAAAAAAGAGGTCTTGGTCTGCAGTTATTACTATTTTGGTCTATCAAGGCATAGTCCTCTGCTTTTAGAGGTGTTCATAAAAATGTCATTTGTGTACAGTGATTAGGTGCCATATAGGATATAATTCCAAAAACATGTTCGCAGAATGCAAATTTTGACATTGTGGCAGAATGGAACTGCTATCGTTAGACAGATTATTTTAGTGTTTGCTCCTTCGACAGCTCTACTCTTCTGTTCTATGTTTATTTGTGCTGCCAGTGGCCTTACTGCTTAGTGAATAACTGGTATGTTATGTTCTTGGGTTGCTGTGACCACTACAATATTAATCCTTTTGCATACAGTACCAAAACAAAAAATCACTGCCTCAAGAACACAACTTACATGCACAGATGTGATTTCACCATGTGTCAATCAACAAGGAATGTATACATGATTTCACAGGCAAGTTTGCATGGCATGTCAATTATGCTTCATTTGCATACTACATCACAGCCAGTAGTCATGTCAACCACTCTGACTACTGCCATTTCTGGGCAAAACGGCCTGGGGGTTAGTGTTGTAAAACAAATCCTGTTTATACACAGAAAGCCTTATAAAGCATAATTAAACATTTAACAAGAACCAAGTATACTAGTTCTCACATATTATACATACACAGAATTTATATTATATTTGTTAAACAGAGGTTTCCCTAGTAAAGCTTATAACCTGCAATCAATGCTAGAAGCATTAAAAAAAAAAAAAAAACACACATATTCATGCCAACCACTCCATGTACATACCTGATCTAGTTCTACTAACAAACATGGCTCAAACTAGATATCTCCAACAATGAAATGTTGGCACCAGGCTAGATTATCCCCAGCATAGATTGTATAACAAGAAAGGGAGATGGTGTGGCATTGTTACTTAAAATTGAACTGAATGTTGAAAACATTAGGTATATCCACCCATCCCTTGGAAATGCAGAAATTATTCCTATGAGGCTAAAAGAAAATCCAAAAAAAATCATCATTGGATGTTATATCCCACCAGATAACATACCCACCCCAGAAAACCTTCTTGAATGGGCATCTGAAACACTCTCACAAGAAACTATTATCTCAGGTGACTTTAATATCGACTGGCAAACTCCTGTACCCCCATTAATCAGCCTTCATGGTTTCTCCCAAACTATCCAGTCCCAACAAGAATCCACCCTTAACTGGATTTTGACTAACAAACTAGTCCCAATTCATCACTGAGGCTGGCTTCCAGACAGCCTGAGCAATCATTTCCCCAACATTCATAAGACACCAACCAGACCTGGAGAAATCTATAACCTACCAGCTAATCAGAAATGAAAAGACCTTTGTTCCCCTCCAACTTCACTGCTACTCTAAAATGTTGTAAATGAACCCTCTCAAAAATCTTAACCTAGACAAAGCTGTATAGTACCCTTAAAGCTACATTCTGAGACATCCTAAATTCACTAGCCCACCCAAGCCCATCAGAGTAAAAATCCAACTATGTTCCTTGGTTGAGCAAAGAGACCAGATCTCTGCTAAGAATCAGAGATAAAGCTTGGGAAAATTGGCACAATACAAAAAAAACACAAACGGCACTCCCACCTTCACGGAGAGTCTCAATAAAAATCTATCCAAACAGCAGAAACTGCCAAGGTAGAAGTGCACTCAACCACAACACAAACCACGAGACACATAACTCTCCTAAACAGTGTGCCACTCAACCAAAGCCCCTAAGGGAAAACAGCATGCCCAGCACACTAGTCATAGGCGACTCGATAGTGAGACACACTGATGTCCCACGCGCTACATTGAATAAGGAGAAAGTAACAGTCATTTTCCTATCAGGTGCCAGGATCAGCCACATAACGCATGCACGAGGGTCCCTCAACAACAAGTACATATATGACTCTTGTCACTGTACATGCGGGTGTTAATGACCTGAGACATACCTCCCTGGACTACATGAAGAGAGACATGGAGGAGCTCCCAGATGACATAGCCCAGGTGGGTATGACCCTAGCCCTGAGCAGCATCCTACCATCACACAGAATTATACCACAATACAAGCAGAAAACAATGGACTTTACCAATTGTCTTAAGTTTCTTGTGTCATTCTAAGGGGATCTAATATCTGTCTGCCTGGGCAAACATGACTGACGGACCTCGATGCTTTGCCAGAGATGGCCTGCACCTGTCACCCCTGGGCTTCCGGATACTGGCCAAGGCTCTTTCCACCCCTACAGTGCTTTTTTAGGCAGTATTCCAAAGACCAAATTACCACCGTAACAGCTACAAACAAATGCAATCAGAGGGTTATGCTGCTCAACACTAGAAGTCTAAATCACAAAATGCACTCGCTCAAAGCATTCCTTAAAAATGGAGAACATCGACATTTGTGCTGTAACAGAGACCTGGTTCAAGGCAGCAGAAAGCACCCCTGCACTACCAGGCTATAACTCATTCCACACCTTTCGACCACAGAACTTGGGACTAAAGCTCTAAAGGCGTGGTATTTACATATTCATAAAGGATGCGCACACCTCCAGACTGGTAGCCCAATAAAACACATCAGAGATACTTCAGGTGCAGCTAACATTGGGTAAAACAGCTATTCAGACTGTAGCCTGTTATAGGCCCCCAACCATGTCCCAAGACTAGCACTCCATGTTCCTAAGCACCCTGAAGAATATTAGTGTCCAACCTAACACTCATACTGGGTGACTTCAACTACCCCTCCATTAACTGGGAAAACTCGTGTACCAATACACTTGCCCAACTTTTCCTGGAATTCATTAATTCCAATGCCCTGGACCAGCTCGTTCTTACCCCCACTAGAGGTAGCAACATCCTTGACATGGTCATTACTAACATGGGTGACTGTTGCTCTACACCAACAGTAAACTCCTCTCTCGTTAGATCTGATCACAAATTTATCACCTTGGAAATCCACATCCCTCCCACCCCACCCCCAAAGGTAACCACCATGAAAGACTTTTCCAAAGCTAACTTTAGGCTCCTAAAAACAGAGGTGGCCAACTTCACGGCACCCATGCAAATGGAGAACAGTTGCATGATTGACTAATCATGCACCAATGCACTGTACGAATACATACACAAATGCATGGATCTCGCCATACCCAACAGAACCAAGATGCTCTTCTCCAAAAAAAGGAAGCCAATCTGGTGGCCCCCTGCCATAAACAAACTCTAGAACAGGAGGAGGAAACTGATGTGGAATAAAGTGAAGTCCCAAAACTGGAAAAACTCTCTTATCAGCCTCAACAAAAAGTTGAGAACCCTCATCAAATCCTCTAAAGCTAGCTATGAAAACAAAATTGCAGCAGATGGTAAATACAACCACTAGGCCTTCTAGTTATGTAAAGAATCTCCATAACAATACCCACATTTTCTCTGAGCTACTGCACAATGGTACTTTCTATACCAAGCCAACAGATATTGCCAATATACTGGCCAACAGTGCCAATTTCACCCCTCTCCCCCCCAAAGGTCTAATCACAATACCAGTAGATAACCAGGCACTCAGTTTTACTGCTGCACAGGTTAAAACAGCACTGTCCAAGGCCACGAATACAGCTTCTATGGGACCTGACAATATCCCTGGCTGTGTTCTACATGAACTAGAGTGAACTGGTACCTCACCTGTGTGCCCTGTTCAATCACAGCCTTGACTCAGGCTTTGTCCCTACCGAATGGCACACTGCTACAGTCATCCCTCTCCACAAAGTAGGACCAACTACAGACCCTGGGAGCCATCGCCCCATTAGCCCAAGTCTGATATGCAAAGCTATTGAACACATCATCATGGACCTAATAAACAAAGAGATATAGGGAATCTCCAAACTCTGGATACCACACTTCGGTTTTGTGAGTGGTAGATCATGCCTGCTCAACTTGGTTGACTTCTTTGAGTCAGTCACCAGAGCTGTGGATGCAGGCAGAGTGGTTCTTACAGCCTACCTTGATCTGGCCAAGACCACCGATGCCATTCCCCACTCAGGAATCCTAGAAAAACTCACTAAGCTAGGCATCAACCCCTATAGCACTAGGTGGGTTGCAAACTGGCTCACAGATAGCTAGGTGAAAGTAGCTGATTCCAAGTCAGACTGCCAACCAGTCACGACTGGAGTCCCACAGGAATCAGTCCTGGGTCCTCTCCTGTTTGGTATCTACTTCTCAGAAGTCCAGGCCAACACAAAGGGACTCTGGCTGACAAAGTTCACAGCTGATTGCAAGTTGGAAGGCATTATTAACTCCCCAAGTGATGTTGATATCCTACAGAAAGGCCTCACTGAGACCAATGACTGGTATCAGAACTATGGCCTTAAGCTCAATGCCAAAAAATGTGTCATCATCCCCTTTGGGAAAGTCCCAGTTGCCATGAATTAACACATCAATGGTAGTCCACTGAACACAAAGTGTTTTAAGAGATCTGGGAACACAGGTTGACAGAAAACTCTCTTATGACCACATTGACACTGTGGTAAGAAAGTCCTTCTATGTGACATATCTCATTACTAAGGGTTTTGCATCCAGGAAGAAAGAGGTCATTGTCTCACTCTACTCTTTCATTAGACCAATCATTGAGTACAATGCCCCATTTGGCATGTACCTCCCTAGACACCTGCAACAACTGGAGAGGCCGCAAAGTACCTCACAAAGAGGATCCTAGCCCTTAAACACTTGTCCTATATGGACAGACTCAAAAAACACCCAACTATTCTCCATCTCATATCACCTACTTAGAGGTGATCCCTGTTTGACTTACAAAGTCATGTATGACCCAGCTCCATTAGAAACGCTACATCTAAAGAAATTCCAATCCCTCTACACCACACGCTCCAGAGACCTCAACCCCATTACCACAATCAACAGAACATGCTGGAGGGGCAGGTTCATAACCCAGATACTGCCCATGGTATGGACTAGACTTCCCATACATGTCAGAGGACGTCACCGGCCCTCTTCAAGAAAAATCTTGATGAGTGGATGGGACATAGAAAATTCACCCCGGGGATCATGCCAGTGACTCTATTCGACCGAGGCACTGGGAAACTAAGGTTGGGTGGCACGATGCCAAGGTAAATCATATGGGCTTGGCTTGTCAAGGTTCCAGGGCCATTAGCCTAATACACATATGAACCATGCCTTGAAGCAGATACACCTAGAGCTAAGGAACAAATCTTAAAAAAAAAAAAAAAAAAAAAAAAAAAAAAAAAAACACGGTCAAATATGCAGAACATCAAAATGACCCCCCAAAATTCCAGTCAGCTATAAACAAATTTTCCCTCCTAGAAAAGTCTACTAGCCCAGCCCCTACAACTGCATATACCACAGAAAACACAGCAACCAAATGGAACATACATTTCACAGATCCATTATGACCCTAACTCTCAACCCTCAGATGAACCTATCAGAATTCCTACTAACAAAAACTGCTTTAGTTTTCAACCTGTCCACATTAATACAAATGCGTTAATACAAATGGAAAGCTGCTCAAAAAAGTTAAGTCCAGTACACTGGCTTCTGATAAACTTTCTGCAAAATTTCTGAAAATTACTGCTGAAGCAATTGCCTACCCTGTTGCTATACATATTAATCACTCCATCACTGAAAAATATGTCCCCAAACTTTAGAAGATCTCATATGTTACTCCACACAGACGGCAACTCCAAAGAACTGACTATTGTTCTACTGCTACACTCGCTCCAAAATTCTAGAAAGATGCACATGCACACACATTATGGAGTAAACACTCATCAACTTCACTCACATACACAACATGGTTTCAGGCCAAATCACAGCACTACTACTGCTCATGACTTTCACTCACAGTTAAATCTTCAAAGAAACAGCAGTGAATATGTACCTGCTGTCTTCCTAGATCTTTCCAAGCCTTCGACGCGGTCAATCACACTAAACTCATCACAGCCCTTTCAACTAAATCTTAGTGAATCCTCAATTCCTAGTTTCAGAGTTACCTAGCAGGTGAAAATAAGCACTTCAATGGCAGCAAGAACTCTCTTCCTTACTCCATGTAACATCATGGCTGAATTCTTGGACCTTTACTTTCTCCATCTTCACCAATAACCTCCATACTGCCACATTACATGCATCAGTCATCCAATACGCACACGGGTATACATTGATTTGTGCTTCTTTCCCTCCAAGAGCTACACAGTCTTAACCCAAGATTCCTTTCTCTCTGTAGAAACAGTACCAACTCCCAACTAATACTAAATCCCAATAAAATAAAACTTCTTCCTCCCCACTTGTTGAACATCTTCCACTCCTGCATTCAACATACTCTCTAACAATATTAACTATCTCCCCAATTACTCACACTAAACTACTAGGGGTTGAGATTGACTGTCACCTGAAATTCAATGTCCATATCTCCCTGGCCATAACAAAGGTGCGCAAAAACTATGTATAATATACAGAAATAAAATACCTTACAAAACACACTAAATCTACAATAGCACAAACACACACCATCTCTATGCTCTTGCTCCCACCTCCTGAGAAAAGCAGATATAACAAAACTAGAGGCCTGTTACAACAAAACTACTAAGTTTGCCACTGATTCGCCATCTAGATCACACCACTGCTTAGCTCTCGACTAAACTGGCTTGAACTTCCACAACTCCTCATTTATAATCAACTCATAGTTGCCCATAAGATCGTATACTACACAGATAAAATACCTGCACTAAAAAATTTCCCTAATCCCTACCCCAGTAACAGAGTAAGACGCTCCAGTAACAAATAATTAACAAATATCAATAACTCAGCTGGAGCTTCCCTACACTCAAACTTCATAGATAAAAATGGAACATACTGCCCGTATTATCAGCTATACAATTTGAGAAAGCACTAAAGACTTACCTAAATGATAACTGGCTATGTAACCAAGTCCTGGCTCGTCTACTTCTCTACCCTCACTCCCAATCTTAACGAATTATCATTCCTACTTTGTCACTAGCTCTTTCCCTAATGATTTCCTCCTATAATCTCCCTCCCTTCTCTACTATTTATCGCCTCTCTGAACATGTTCTTTAATTTTAGCTGCTAATCAGTGATCAAACTTATTACTGTAAATTGTGAACTTTGGATATGTATGTTGTTAATTGGTGCCTGTTAATTCTCTTTTGGAGACTTACTGAAAAAGTTTTCTGTTAATTGTTGCTTGTGGAACTTTTCTCCCCAGGCCTCCACTGAAAAGAGAACTGTGTCCAGTTGGACAATCCCGGTAATCAAATGTAAAATAAAATAAAGGAAATGTTAAATGGTCCAAAGACACCTTTGGGCCATAACTATAAATGCAATGACAACATTCACGACAATGCAATTACACTAACAGAAGTAAAACTGTGAAAAAAAAAAAAAAGATTGCTGCTACTGAATAAAGCAACATAAGCATTAAACACTAGCTATGAGGCATGTTGTTTGTCCCTTGTATTATGTTTTTATAAAACATTGCAAACTTTTTCTGTAAAATTTTGTAAATGGTTTCTGTACAAGTCTGCAAAAATTATGTAACTTTTGGCTAGAGCTTTTCTTCCCCAGCCTCAACTTAAAATGAGCTTCCACCCAGTCTATCTCAGTAAACAAAAGTAAAACAAATATAGGTTCATAGGTAAGTACTAGGCTAAGTGATCCCAGGGTAGAACTTACGATTACCCATCCACTCATCAAGATTTCTCTTGAAAAGGGTCATAGAGGAGCTATGTCGAATATGGATTGAGATTCTATTCCAGAGTGAGGGGAGGCGCTGGGACAGGAATCTATCCCTCCAGCATGTCCTGTTTATTGTTGTACATAGGTTCAAGTCGCTAGAACGAATGGTTCTGAGGGATCTCGTTTTTTTGAGGTGAAGCATGTCCATTAGTTGTGGGTTAGACATGGCCCTATAGGTCAAGCATAGGTCACCTCTGAGCATACAGAAAGCGACTGAGAAGAGCTAGAGCTTTTTTAGTCATGCTTCATAGGGTAATCGTTTAAGGCCCTTAATCCTCTTAGTGAGGTACTTCTGTGGTCTTTCTAGTTGTTGCAGGTGTCTAGTGAGGTACATCCCAAATGGGGCATTGTACTCTATTATGGGCCTAATGAGCGAGGAGTAAAGGGGCACAATCACCTCCTTGGATCTAGATGAGAAACCCTTTGTGATAAGGTGTGCCACATAGGATTTTCTGACCATTTTGGCTATGTGGTTATCAAAGGAGAGCATGCTATCTACTTGGGTACCCAGGTCCCCAATTACTTCTTCTGTACTTAGTGGATTCCCATCTCTGTGGTAGTTTGTAGGTACTTTGTTTTTCCCAAATTGGATTACTATGCATTTTTTGGCATTTAGCTTGAGGCTGTGACTTTTGACACCAGGTGTTTGTCGCTGTGAGACCCTTTTGCAGGATGTCTGTGTTAGCTGGAGAGTCAATTATTGCACCCAATTTACAGTCATTTGCGAACTTGGTTAGCCACAGTTCCTCCGCCTTTGCCTGTATTTCGGAGAAATGTATACCGAACAGGAGGGGTCCCTGGACTGAGCCCTGTGGGACTCTGCTTGTGACTGGTTTAGAGTCAGACATGGCACCTGCCACTCTTACCGTGTGGGTTCTGTCTGAGAGCCAGTTGGCAACCCATCTAATGACATGGGGGTTGATATTTAAGCTGGTGAGTTTGTCTAGGATTCCTGTGTGTGGGATGGTATTGAATGCCTTAGCGAGGTCCGGATATGCTGTGTGGACCACCTTCCCTTCATCTATGGCCTTGGTGACTGTTTCGAAGAAGTCAACCAAGTTCAGGAGGCAAAATCTGCCTTTAACAAAGCCGAACTGGGTAGGGTCCAGTGTCTGGAGGTTCCCAATGTCCCTGTTAATGAGCTCCATGATAATGTGTTCCATGGCTTTGCAGACCAAGCTAGTCAAGCTTATAGGGCGATAGTTCCAAAGGTCAGTTGTGGCACCACCTTTGTGGAGTGGTACAACTGTTGCTGTACACCATTCTTTGGGTACATAGCCTGTAGAGAGGCTGAGTTGAGATACAACCTGGGATAGCATCTGGTCCCATTGATGCTGTGTTTTTGGCCTTTGCAAGGGCTGTCTTTACTTGTGTGTCTGAGATATCTGGAACGCCACATTCTTCTGGGATGGGTGCTAGCCCCTTTGGTGGAGGGGGGGTGAAGTTTGTACTAAACTTGTCAGCCAGGATGTTGGCAATGTCAGTAGGTTCAGTGTATTTATGGCCATTATGCACTAGCTCGGAGCATATCTGAGAGTTTGCCCCTAGACTCTTAGCTAAAGAAGGCCATGTGGCTATCCTTAAGAGTCATTGGCTATTTTTCTTTCGAAGTTGGCCTTGGCTGATTTAATGAGGGAGCGCAGTTTTTTACTGATGTTAATCAGAGATGCTTTCTTATTTTGGGATTTTGTTTCATCTTGCAGGAGTTTCCTACTTCTGTTGTATAGTTTATTTATGGCCGGGGTCCACCAGACTGGCTTCCTCTTTTTTGAGGAGTTGGTCTTGGTTTTACTTGGGATGGCTCGGTCCATGCATTCTTGAAGGTGTTCATAGAATGCACTTGTAAAGGATTCTGCCATTGGGTCATCCTTTTCCATTTGATTGGGAGTTTTGAAACGTCCCACCTCGGTCTTGAGGAGTGTGAAGTTGGCTTTAGAGAAGTTTTTTACCTTGATTTCCTTGACTAGGGGGGGGGTCAGGATGTGGATGTCCAGTGTGATGTTTGTGATCTGATCTTAACAATGACGAGTTTACCTCAGTTGTGGAACATAGGTTCCCCATGTTGGTGATGACCAGGTCCAGTATGTTGTCACCTCTTGTGGGAGTGGTGACCAGCTGTTCAAGGGTATTTGAGTTTATAAACTCAAGGAAGCATTGGGCTGGGGCATTTGAGCTTGAGTAGTTTTCCCAGTCAATGTTTGGATAGTTGAAGTCACCCAGTAGCATGGTGTTGGGTAGAATCTTCATACTTTCTAATGTTCTCAGGAATGCTGCGTGAGGGTCCTGAGACAAGGTGGGAGATCTGTAGCAAGCTATAAATTGAACAGTCAATTTACCCGCTGTCAATTGCACTTGGATGGTCTCAGATTCCACGTGTTGTGCTACTAACATGGAGGTGTGGGTGTTCTTGATGAATATGGACACACCCCCTCCTTTTGTGTTCCGGTCCTGGTTTTGGGACCTAAAGGTATGGTAGGAGTTATAGCCTGGTAGTGCTGGGGTGCTCTCTGGAGCCTTGAACCAGGTTTCTGTCACTGCACATAAGTCGATTTCTTCCATACTAAGGAAAGCCTCGAGTGAGTGCATTTTGAGGTTTAGACTTCTGGCATTGAGCAGCATTACCCTCAGTTTTTGTTTATTATTGTTGTTTATGGAGGCGAGTTTGTCTTTTGAGCCTTGCCTAAAAAAGGCAGTATTGGGGTGGCAAGAGTCTTGGCCAGTATTCAAAAGCCCAGGGGCGACAGGTGCAAGCAGTCTCTGGTGAAGCAACATGGCTTGTCAAACATGTCATCCCAGGCTGACAAGTACTGGATCCCCTTTGAATGACACCAGTAGTTTAACCAATTGTTGAAACTGATCATTTTTTCTTCGTATGCTGGCATAATTTTGGGTGAGGGCAGGATGCTACTCACAGTCATACCAGCCTGGGCTACATGGTCAGAGAGCTCCTCCATGTCTCTTTTCATGTAGTCCAGGGAGGTATGTCTCAGGTCATTTACACCAACATGTACAATGACAGTGTCATATTTATACTTGTTGTAGAGTGACCTGAGTGCATGTGTTATGTGGCGGATTCTGGCAGCCGACAGGCAGCTTACGGTAACCTTCTCCTTGTTCAGTCTAGTGAGTGGGACGTCTGTGTGCCCGATGATAGAATCACAGATTACTAGTGTGTTAGGTGTGTTATTTAGCCTTAGGGGCTGTTGTTGTGACATATGTGTTACCTGGTTTCTAGGTTGCTTGGATGTATGCTTAGGAGGTCTCTGTTGTTTAGGCAGGTTCTTATTTAGAGCCTCTGAGTATGTTTTTGCGTGTTTGAGAGTTGTTTTCTGGTGCAGCTGTGGCTGGTCTATGTGAGTCTGGTAATGTGGTGCTAGTGTTGCCCTTCTCCTTGTGACTGGTTGATCCAGTCATGGGTTGAGAGAGCTTAGCCTCCAATTTGGCTGTGTAGCTGCATCTCTCACATATGTTTGTGTTGGTTGGGAGGAGGAGGGGGTGTCTGTGTACATGAGGCAATTATAACATTGCCTCAGGATGCCCAAATTCACCAGCTGGACTGGAGAGCACACCTGAAGCTGTCCCTTGAACATGCCTGAATAGATGGTTGGGACTGTATTGCTGATTGGAGGAGTAAAGAGCCTTATACTTCCTGAGTATAGGGCTGAAGTGCAAGCTGTAAGCTAGTGCAAGTTTTAGTAAGTGCCGGTCTTAAATTGCCTTATTTCTAGTGCTGGGTTGAAGTGTTTCAAGTTTCAAGGGAAAACTAAGTGCAGACTTCGTGGAGCCTGGAATAGTTTAACCGCAGCTAAACAGCACTGCACAAACCAGCGCAAAACCACGCTAAGCAGTTTTTATACCAGGGAGATCAAAAAGGATAGAAATTAGCCCAAAATGGCCAATGAGCTACAAGTTGCTGGGCTGGGACCACTCCTACAGGGACAGATAGGCTGCTCAGAGTTCCCTCTCTCACAGTGAAGAAAGCCACCTAATTATCCAGGTATGATATGGGCAACACGGAACCTTTACCACAGTCCTGGATTCAGCAAAGCCTGAAAACTGGACTAGACTAGTTCAGAAAGGCAGGAAAACTAAGAAATTTTTTTGTGTTTTTTTTTTTTTCAGAAACAGAAATGCAGAGCTTAAACTACTTTAAATACACAGAGGAGGCTAGCACACTACACTTGAGCATGTAGCTTGCGACCTTGTTACAGGTAACAAATGCAAAAACGACAAACAGCAACTTTTTTCAAGTGCAGCAAAGAAATAAGTACAGTAAGCAATGCAGATATCACTATGGATCCACAGAAGCCCTGAAAAGCCGAGTTTTAGGCGGAATCAGCGTTTCAAGGAAACCACAAGCAAAAACAATACTTCATCAAGTTCAAAGTATCTCTTTTGTCTCTCGGCCGCTTGTAGGACTCTGCGGGGCACCATGAGGAGCTTGCTGTGCTGTATACAAGCGCAAAACTGCACTAAGTGGTTTTTATACCAGGGAGATCAAAAAAGATAGAAATTAGCCCCAAATGGCCAATGAGCTACAAGTTGCTGGGCTGGGATCACTCCTACAGGGACAGATAGGCTGCTCAGAGTTCCCTCTCTCATAGTGAACAAGGAAGCCACCTAACTATCCAAGTATGACATGGGCAACACAGGAACCTTTACCATGGGTCCTGGATTCAGCAAAGCCTGAAAACTGGACTAGACTAGTTCAGAAAGGTGGAAAATGAGTTTTTTTTTTCAGAAACAGAAATGCAGAGCTTAAGTTACTTTAAATACACAGAGGAGGCTAGCGCACGAGTGTGTAGCCTGTGACTGTGTTACATGTAACTTAAATGCAAAAATGACAAACAGTAACTTTTTTTCAAGTAAAACAAGGAAATAAGTACAGTAAGCAATGCAGATATCCCTAGGGATCCACAGAAGTGCTGAAAAGCCGTGTTTTAGGTGGAATTAGCGTTTCAGGGAAACAAACAACAAGCATACAAACAAAGCTAGATTCAGCAGGCCTGGATCTAGTCTATGCTACAGCAAACAAGGTGTGCCCATTTCAGTAAGCAGCAGTTTAAATATGCAGGCACTATAAGCCTTTAACCAGAAATTCCCAGCTCAGAAGGGCAGAGTCCAGCCTTTCCTCCCACAAGAGTGCAGACCATGAACCCTCTTAATGTAAAAAAACTGGCCTGAAGCCCAAGTGCTTAAACCAGAATTAATACACTTTTAGAATAACAGACACTGAGCCCTCAATCAGCAGTTCCCAACTTAGAAGGATGTAAGCTACCTGTTCTGCCACTACAGTGCAGGCCACAAACCTTTTTAATGTAAAAACTGGTCTGAAGCCCAAGTGCTTAAACTAAAAGGCATAGAATGAGTTACACCAAGCAGTAATAAATACAACTGAATACTTTTAAGATGATGCAAAAGCAAAATAAAGTAGGAAGAAACACAAATACAAGAGTGAGCAAATGAGATGGGCCCAAGAAGAGTATCCAAGTGCAAATTTGCAAGAGGGGCAGGCAGTTTCAAAGCCACCAAGATTAACACCAAAACAAAAACAGGGTGGGTGGGGACCTACTGAAAAAACAGAGTCACAACTTCCAACTAGATATTTGTCAATGCAACACAAACAAATTAAATTGTGTATTTGAAAAACTGCAGATAAAGATTTACTTAACTTCATTTATGTGTTCAGTTGATTGCATGCAGGTCTTAGCTGGCCAAAGCTCACAGTTTAAGCAGAAAATATGTACATGCACAGCAGAGACTCTTGGGGCAATCACTTTGGCAGGCAAAGATAAGAATATTTAATCACATTATAGGTAACTTTTAGTTATGTACTTACCATAACTTTAGATGTTTGGGATCCATCTCGCCTACATTCTGTACTAATGGGTCCGGAGCCGATCCTCGGCTCCGACTCGGCATGCTATGCAATAGAGCGAAGTCTCTAATTGGCTGAGCTATTCTATATCCCAGGATGCACCACCACCAATTCCCCAGATCTTGTTTGTCCGCGCACATGCACCCATACATGCACTGCTGATATAACATTGCCAGATGTTTCAAGATGAAACGGTTGATCTTGAACCGTCCAGTCTCTTCTGATCTCCAAGGCAGGGGGAAGGAGGGTGGGTATTAGGAATGTAGGCGAGATGGATCCCAAACATCTAAAGTTATGGTAAGTACATAACTAAAAGATGTTATGTGATCCTATCTCGCCTACATTCTGTACTGATGGGACAGCATCCCTAGCACCTGATTCCTGGGTGGCTCACTGGAAAACACTCCTGAGAACTGTGGAACCAAAGGAAGCTCGCCCCCAAGATGCCACATCCAATTTGTAATGAGAAATAAAGGTGTGAGGAGAGGACCAGGTAGCCGCAACACAAATGTCACTAATGGCAAGCTTAGCATGAAATGCTGTTGAAGTAGCCATAGCCCTTGCAGAATGAGCTTTCACAGTGGTTGTAAGCTCTCTATTAGAAAGAAAATAAATATGACTGATACAGTCTCTGATCCACTTGGCAATAGTGACCTTCGTGACGGCTTTGCCCAATTTATTGTCTGAAAAGGACACAAACAACTGATCTGTTTTTCGTGTTTGGTGTGTCCTAAGTAGAAACGCAATTGTCTGTGGACATCCAATGAATGGAAGATATATTCTGCTCTGAGTAATTGGGGAAGAAAACTGGAAGTTCCAAAGACTGTTGAAGACAGAAACTTGAACAAACTTTGGGAACAAAAGATGGATTAGGCCTAAGGGATACTCTATCCTTGTGAAAAACCAGGTACGGCGGGTTGTCACATAGGGCTTGAAGTTCAAACTCTTCTGGCTGATGTAATTGCCACCAAAAGCGGTCTTCCAGGAAAGAAATTTCAAGTCAGAAGTTGCTGCCGGTTCGAAGGGGGAAGAGGTCAAGGCACCTAATACGAAATTGAGATCCCATGGTGGAGCAGGATGAGAAAGTGGAGGACGTAGCAGCCCAGCACCTTTCATGAAGGCTTTACACAACTTATTGCTCAAAGGTGGGTCTATACTTGCATGAAAATTAGAAATAGCTGCTAATTGAACCTTAATGGTAGAGACCGAAGAACCTTGATTGAATAGGGAAGCTAAGAATTTCAAAACGTCCGCCACCGGGGCAGTAATGGGATCTAAACCCCGGAGTTGGGCCCAAATGGCTCTTCCATTTACTATTATACGAATTCTTGTGGGCTGAGGACAAGATATGTATAACTTCTGAGTCTAAAACCTGGTTCCTGACTATAGTCGGAAGTGGAGGAGCCAAGCTGTTAACTTCAGTGAGTGAAGGGACTGGTGAAGCTGTCCCGACTGGTGGATCAAGAGATCTGGAACCTGGTCCAGGAACCATGGACCGTCCAGAGCGTATTTCTGAAGAAATGGCAGCCAGACTTGACGAGGCCAGTATGGGGCAACTAAAATCATCTTGCACTGCAAGTGAATCGCCTTCTGGATCACCCTGAGGAGAAGGGGAACTGGAGGAAAGGCGTACAGTAAGCCAGTGGGCCAAGCTTGGACTAGGGCATCCTTGGGAAACCTCCCCAGACTCGGGGTAAGAGAAAAGAACCGTAGACATTTCGTGTTGAGGGGAGTTGCAAAGAGGTCGCAACAAGGAGTTCCCCATCTTCTGAAGATCTGAGATGCTACGCTGTCGTTCAGAGACCACTCATGCGGGGAGAGAATGGTTCTGCTCAGTCTGTCGGCCATCACATTGGATCTCCCCGGAATATGTGTTGCTACCAAGAAACAGTTGGTTGCAACAGCCCAATTCCATACTCTCATGGCCTCTCTGCAAAGAGGGTAGGACCTGGTCCCTCCCTGCTTGTTCAGGTAACAGACTACTGACATGTTGTCGGACTGAACGGCAATCATACCTTGGGGGAGGTAGCAGTGTAGTGCTTGAAGCGACAGAAGCACTGCCCTCATTTCCAGTATGTTGATGTATAGGGAAGTCTCGTCGGGGTGCCACTTGCCTTGAACTGACCTGCCCAGGTAATGTCCCCCCCACCCCGTCTGGGAGGCATCCGTAGTCAAAGTGGCCACTGGAGGAGGAGGAACGAAAGGTCGCCCCTGATCCAGGTTGGACGAGGTAAGCCACCAACGGAGGTCCTGTTTGCACGTCTCCGTAATTATAATTTGGTGACTGAGAGGAAGTTCCTGATACGACCATTGGACCAACAGGAGCCACTGGAGAATCCCCATGTGTAATCTTGCTAAGGGGACCAGGAGAACGGTAGCCGACATGGAACCCAACAGTTGTAGGACCATCCTTGCTGGGGCTCGGCGTTTGAGGAGCAATGCTCGGACTTGAGATTGTAATGTTTCTATTCTCTCTGTAGGAAGATAGACCCGCATTTGCCTTGAGTCTATGTCTACCCCGATAAACCGTATAAGCTGAGATGGCAGCAACACAGACTTTGCCCAATTGAAGGTGATTCCTAGGGAGGTTCCTAGAGATATAGTGTCTGCTAGGTTCTGTAATAGTAGATGCCTGGAGGTGGCAGTTAGGAGCCAGTCGTCTAGATACGGAAACACCTGGAATCCTAGACTCCTCAGGTGAGCAGTCACCACTGCCAAACATTTGGTGAACACCCTGGGGGCTGTGGTGAGACCAAAGGGCAGTGTGCAGAACTGGAAATGACTGTCTCCCAGGCTGAAGCGCAGATGTCTCCTGGACGCCTGATGTACCAGAATGTCATAATAGGCGTCCTTGAGATCTATGGAGCACATCCAAACACCTTTCTCCAGTAGCGGGAGAATGGATTGTAAGGTGACCATCCGAAACTTGGACTTCTTGACTGATCGATTCAGGTTGCTGAGATCCAAAATGGGCCTCAAGTCCCCGGTCTTTTTTGGCACTAAAAAGAATTTTGAGTAAGTCTCTAATCCGGTCTGGTCTACGGGGACCGGTTGGATGACTCCTTTTAGAAGGAGCTTTGAAATTTCGATGGCTGCAATATCCCGTTGACTGGGTGGGGGGTCCGGGATTTTCCTGGATGGAGGGGGGTGTGTGAAAAGGGGATGACGTAACCTCTGGCGATGATTCGGAGCACCCACTGGTCCTGAGTGATACTCTCCCAGGCCTTTAGGTGCCTCGAAAAACGACCCCCGACTGGCTCCGGAGCTGCGCAGTCGGGCAATCCTTCAGGGATGCTGAGAGGTTGAAGAGCCACGAAAGGACTCGCAGTCTCCAGTGTTGCGGGGGCCTCTGCCGCCTCTGGGACGGCGTCTTCCGGAAAAATTTCTCCCTCCTCTGCCTCTAGAAGGGGGATCATCCTGCTGTGAGGGGTAATTCTTCTGAGATTTACAGAACCACATATTCCCTCCTCTTTTAGCCTTGGGATAAGGCCGAAAGGGAGAGGAAAACCGTGCTCCTACGGCAGTCAAAGTTTTACCCTCTTGTTCACAGTGGGTCAAGGTGTCCTTTACCTTGGGTCCAAACAAAGAGGACCCATCAAAGGGAGCATCGGCAAAGGAAGACTTGAAGGCCTCCGCAAAATGACACAGGCGGAGCCAGGCTTGTCTCCGTAGAGCAACACCCGTACCCGCCCCTCTACTCGCCCCCTCAGCTGCATACAAAATGAGCCTCATGGACGAGTTCAATATAGACGACAGGGTAGCCAACTGAGAGCTAACTGTCTGGGCTAACTGCTCAGACAGGTTACCAGAGAGGGTATCTGAGAGTTCCTTGATCAGGTCCCTCTGAAGTCTAGTGAAGTACGTGAGGTAATTCAGAGACCTTAATGTAAATGCTACTGAAGAAAGGGTGCGCTTCCCGTACCGGTCCATGCTCTTAGACTCCTTATTAGGGGGATGGACGGATGTCGAAGCCTCTGCCACATCTTGCTGGGAGCAGATGCCACCACCATAGCATCTACAGCCACACCCTTGGTGAGAAATTCCTTTTCCGGGGCTGACAAAAATTTGTTAGGGCGAGCAGGCACCGGTTCCACAGAATCTGGATGTTCCCACGCCCTTCGAGAGATCAAATCCAGAAGCTCATCGAAGGGCGGAGACACCCAGGAGGTGGAGGGCTGAGCCCTGAAGGCCTTGAGGAACACCGACTTGTCAGAGGAAGGGGGTTTGGTCTGCCAGCCGCCTCATTGCTTGAGGACTTCCAGGATGTCCGCAAAGGAGACATCATCCGAGGACGACTTGGGGGACCCTTCTGCATCATCAAGATCGGTGTCGGAGGTGATAGACTCGTCAGGGGAGTCGACGTGCTTCCTCTTGCACTGTTTTTTTCTTGGGGGTTCCTCCGAAGACTCTTCAGAGGGACCTCCAGGAAGAGGGGGACCCCCAATGGGGGTGACCTCAGGCCCCAGGGCTCCGCTGTCTTGAGACAGGGGGACTACAAAGGACCCAGTCTCCATGCCTAGGGAAGGTGTCGGGGAGACGGTGGAGGTAGCCAAACGAAGATTTGGCCAAAGCACTCCTCATGGCTCTAAAGGCCGGACCCCCAGAATCCTGGGAAGGTCAGACCCCCAAAGCCATAACAGCAGACGGCACTCCTGCAGCCGACGCACCGAGAGAGAGGCTCAGAACCGAAAACATCAGTCCCAAAGCTTCACCCCCGGGGCCGACCGAAGAGGTCCGTGTACCGAACTCCAACCCAAAGGCCGGAGTAGGAGTAAGGGTCGGAGCCGACCCGGACACCTCCATCGGCTCCACCTGAACAGACTCCAACAGTGCCGAGGCTGTTGGAGGAGGAACCAAGGCTAAAGGGTGGACCATCGGCTCTGAAGCCGATTGGGCTGGAGCCGAAACTAACTTTTTGAAGACTGGAGACAAACAGCCTTTGGAGCACCCTGTCAATGTCCGAATCTGACATCTTGGAAGATCGGGAGGAGATCGAACGGGTCCGACTAGACTTCTCCACCGGCTACGAAGGACTGGGGGACCGGCTCCGAATTGTCTCTATCAAAATCGGTGCCGAAGGAGACTCCATTGTAATTTCCCTCGGTGCCGAAGAGGACTTCGGCGCCGAAGGGGAAGAGTCTGAGCAAACAACCCTCATCGGCTCCGAAATCAGCAGAGCCGATGAAGGTGATCTGCCTCTCGAAGCTCCAGCCATCGGCTCCGAAGCCAGAGGAGTTGAGGCTGGAGGCATCGAGGCAGACCGTTCCACCCTCGGCTCCGAAGTCCATGGAGCCGATGGACAAGCCTGCCTAGATTTCTTAGTGGTCGGTTCCAACGGGCTGGTCGGAGCAGACGATTTCTTTTTCTTTGATGAAGAAGAAGAGGAAGATAAGGCCTCTTAAATAAGTCCTTTTAAAATCAATTTATTTTTCCTCTCTTGGAGGACTCAAGAGGAAAAAGCGTGACACACACTACAAGACTCCTGAAGGTGTTTGGGTCCTAAACAGTACACGCAAAGGGAGTGATCGTCCATTATAGACATTTTGTAATTGCATCTAGTGCATTTTTTAAACCCAGAGGGTCTGTGCTCTTTTGACATAATGCCAAACAGTTAGAAAAAAAACACAGGAAAAAAACTGAATAATCAGAACAAACACACTTACAGTAAAATATAAGTTAACCAAAAGGGTATTGGTCACACAACAGGAGGGCCAAGAACCCTCTAACTAAAAACGGGAACTTGATCACCTCACAAAACACTACACAAAAATGCTCACTCACGCACGAGGGGAAGGCCCCTCTAACTTAAACGGAAACCTTTCCCTGAAAAAATTTTTTACCACAAAAAAGTTCAGAAAACTCACTCATACACAACGATAGCTGTTAAAACAGCTTTTTGGTTAAGTTTAAGAAAATTCCTGACAGAAAATTCTAATAAAGAAAGCACTTAGCTCAGCCAAGCTCGAGACCACGTCTTTGCTTTGTAAGCGGCAAACGAGATCTGGGGAATTGGTGGTGGTGCATCCTGGGATATAGAATAGCTCAGCCAATTAGAGACTTCGCTCTATTGCATAGCGTGCCGAGTCGGAGCCGAGGATTGGCTCCGGACACATCAGTACAGAATGTAGGCGAGATAGGATCACATAACATCTGCTTTATCAGAAAATGTACTTCTGAATAACTATATCCCTTTATGTCATCGTGCTGACAGCTAAGTTCTTATACTGTGGGTGTTACACAACACTTCCGTTTGGACTCTGGCAATCCATGTAATTTTTCTTGTGTCTCCTACAATTTGTAGCTGTTTACCAAAAGACTCCTATTCAGTGCAGTCTGCCTTCCTTTGCCATTTAACCTGCAACACACAAAGGACAAATGTCTGGTTTTCTTTATTTTTACAATTTTTGCAAAATGAGTAGCTGGACTGGTCCACGTCCTGGGTAAAGAAAGGACACAATTGTATCCTAGCAACCATACCCCCATGATGCACAGTAGCAAGACCTACTCAAACCCAAGAAAAGTTTACTGAGTAATAGGTATAATTTTTCAAAGTAATTACAAGACGGGGAGAAATACATGTTTAAATAAATATGAATGTGAATAACTGCTGTTAGAAGCTGCCACTCTAGCTTACTTTGTCGCAGTCGGGATAATTTAGTACTTAATGAAGCAAAACATAGTAACGAGAATCATTACAAAAACACTGGGTTACTGTGCGCCTTGGCCTCTTATTAACACGGTGCATGTGCATACAAAGGTCTGGCTTCTACAGACAAAACATCTGTGAAATGAAAAAGCTAAATCTAGTTATTCCTAAATTACAGCAGTTAAAAGGCACGTCTATACACTATGTGCAGTTTGGGTCTATTAATGTAGCTCTGCTAACTTTTGGTTAGGTCACAAATTATAGTAACTAGCACGTCCAACTGTTGGCCTACTTTGGTAGCATCACGGAATAAGCTTGCGCAGCTTTCTTCTGTTTAGACCAGTTTCTAAAGGAATATGTTAGATCTGCGTCGGTCAAAGTAGAATTCAGATGAGGTGTCTGAGAAATGGGGAAGTTTAGGACTCTCGCCTTCTTGTCAGCACTCCACGGTACTTCGGAAGTGTGCTTTTTCCGTTTGAGAGTACTCTCCGCAGTTTCCACGGAGACACCAAACTTTTGCCCTTTCCCAGTCGATGCAGGCCTTTACGAAGGCCATGACTGTAGTACCGCAGAACTTCGCAGTCTGGGCTGTGTAAAAGCGGGCGTGGCGTCGGTGACTGTCCGGTGAAACGGGCGTGTCATGCTATGGAAAAACTGTATGATTGACAGCTATGTTCAATGTGACATCGTGCATATATTCGCTGCTGATTGTGGCAGCCGGCAGGTTTACTGAAGTCAACACACATTATTTCACCCTGTAATTGTAATGTAAAATAATTCACAGTCTTCAACTTTTAGCATAATATTAGAAAAGTGCCTCACACTCGGTTCTGCGCAGAAATGGGTGTTGTCGGTAGTAATTGACATGGAAAATGGGTGTGGAAACAGCAGATGACTGACAGGCATGCTAAATCGCAAGTTTTAATTAGCCTTTTCCTTTACATTTTTTAATCGACACTTCCCGGGCTTATTTTAGGTTGCTTGCTTACCGGGCTCAAAGTGTACCCCATCCCAGCTTCCCTTAAGCTCTGAAACTGCACTTTTTTTTGTTTTCCGGGTGGCTGTGTCCCGCAAATTAAATATGCCATCTCCAAGGCCACAACACAGTAAGGGAATGTGTTGCTTTAACGCACACTAGACCGGGACTTCCATTCAAAACGATTAAACCCCAACGGTAACCAGAACCGTAACCGTTTCAAAAAGCAATGTATGTATGACGTACGGTTACAAATAAGAGAACGAATATTCACGCTGTCATCGCTATTATATTCATTCACTAATCTTCCACGTCGGCTATTTCATACTCGTCACACAACACCCTGCAACACAGCAGTTTAGCAGTACTTTTTTTCCAGGAGGGCACCTGTTCTACTCTGGGCTCAGGCAATGATCCTGTTAAGGTGCTATGGGGGACAGAAAGGGATAACCTCGATTTTGCTGCATGGGAGGAAGCCATGTCAGGCGGCTCTGGTATACTAGCGTCCGAGCAGGGCGTTGAGTCTGACGTGGACCTGTCTCCCACTCTGCTGAGGCCGTGCTCTTGTATCTGGAAATTATTTTGTGAACCGCGATATTGACTTTGTTGCCTGGATGGAAGCCATGTTAGGAGGCTGTGGTAGAGTAGCGACCAAGCAGGACGTTGTGAAGGAGAACTCTGATAATGTGTCCGTGTCTTCCGCCTTTCTCTTCTTCCTGGAAATAACTTCTGTGACCAGTTTGGCATTAGTAGCGGCTTTAGGAAGTGTCACGTTAATTACGCGTTTCCCATTTCCGATGTCAGCTTTACATTTAGGAGAACAACACTCCCCTTTAATCGCCCTGTGAGACTGAATCCACTCGGTTCAGGCCCGGCATACGTTGTGTCCACAGTCCAAAATAACAGGGTCCGTAGACCGCTCCTTACAATGAGGATAACGTAAATCCTTCAAAATGCCCATTTGTACACATCCATACGCAGTAGCAAATCCTGCCCCAAACCCGCCTCCAGGCCGGACTAGATAGCACGCACATGAATATTCATTACGGACGGTATGTGATGTCATTAATATTGAGTACCTGTGGAAACCCAAGAAGCTATGCTTATAAAATTATTAAACACAGTTATTATTACAGACTTACAGAACCTGCGTAACTCCAACAACACCCTGAATTAAGAAACTCATCAACCATTTGCTATAAAAAACTGCAACAAGACTGTTTATTTAGACAGAATACCGTTACATTTTAACGGCTGAAAGTTTCCCTGAAGAGGGTAGCAGCACTGTTGCACAACACTTATTCAGTGCTGAACTGGTCAGCTGGTCCACATCTGTACAGAAGAAGGGGTGTGGGGGGGCACAGCACCCCCCCACACGAAAAAGTATTTTCTACGAGGATGGAGTCCAAAGCTGCGCAGCACTAACTAGTAGTGCACTTGGAGATTACCGCTTTTCCTTCAGTTTTTGATTCTCAGGATAGGTGTCGAGTGACATGATGGCGATGTTTTACAACAGTCACCGTGGTTTCTTGCAGGAATGGGTGTGGACATAGTGATTGGTTTACCTAATACCTGTGATGTAGCATGCAAATGACAGATGATTGACATGTAATTGCAGCTTTGCTTGTGACATCACGAACATTCATTCCTTCCTCCTCAAAGTAGTGCAATCTCGGAGTTGGTGTATTTGTATTTATATACAGTGGCTTGCAGAAAGCGCAGGGGAAAAAATATTTGTGAGCTATACTGTAAAGCAGTAGCATAACTGGTTATATGTTTGGTTCAGGGTGGATGTCATTGGAAAATAATACTGTTTCATAGTTACACACAGTTAACATAGGGTTACCACCTGTCCCTCTCTGGGCAGTTGTGTCCTGTGAAAAAAACAAAAAATGTCACATATCCTAAGATTTTAAGACAAAGTATTATTTGGTACTTTTCCGTTGTGGGTTAACAGTTCTTATGACCTTTACGAACTGCTTCTCCTGAAATTTAAGAAGTGTTTTTCAGCATGAAATGCCAAAAGCCGGTTATTTGTGTGGTTGTCGTACTTTATGTCAGAAACGGCCAAGCAGTGTGTTAAAGTCACAAAGGAATTTCATCTCTGTGTTTAAGCTGATTCAACGTCCTAAGGATAGTATTCTGAAGTTGTCTTGCTACTATGTGTTACAATCGAGGTGGTTTTTGTCTGACACGGAAGTGGTACGAATAGGTTGTGCATCTGCTTTCTGGGGAGACACAGCCACTTCAGGTATGACTTTTAGGTCTTGTGCTAGCGTACCCCATAAGGTTTGCATTTCTGCCTGAAGTTGCAGCCCTTGTGCATTTATGAACAACGCTGACATGTTAATCCGTGAGACGTTTTATCATTTTGATACAGTATGTCGTGCTTGCATATTCTATGTTGATTCTTACCAATCCAGACTGAAGCAGAATACTGATCGAACTACACTTGTGTTCAGCACATCCATGCAGTGTAGCTGCAAAGCCAACTGTAGTAGTAAAATATTACAGATAATCCATTCAGTGCAGCACCATTGGTAAAGCGAAATCAACACAAAACTTAAAAACCACAATAGCTGCAGAACATTGCTGAAATATAAAAATAAACCATTTCAGCCAATTGATGAAGATGATCGTAGAACTAATGCAGTATGCATCAGTTCACTCTAGCACATAGCGTAAACTGAATAAAAACACAATTGCTTGCATTCAAATATGTAATAACAAAGTTGTGAGCTCTGCTGAAGGAATGGAAATGGTAAAAGAGAATGATTGCGATTGAGGGAAGAATGGGTTACAAAGAGGTACATTAATGTCTGTTGTCTCTCTTTCAGTAAAACTGCTTAAGGGCTGGCAGCTGTGCGATCCCTGCATGCACCTGCTAGTGGGTTAGATAACGAAAGAGCATAAGCATCTCAAATGTTACAAAAATAAGCGTTTATTCTGGCAAAAAAAAAGTTCTCTCCTTTGCACTGGCCGTGACTAGGTTTTGCTTTGCAAAATTTCACATTTCTACAAAACATGTCCCACTTTGGGGATGTGAAAAGGTGGCAACCCTAAGTTAACATGAAACCTGAATGTCTTGTACCTTAACTTTTAATATGAAGCACGAAGATCATCTGATGTAAACATCATGCTGCTGCCGCTTCTGTTACATACCTCCACTGCTTGTTTTTAGCTGAGTGAGTGTTTTAGGGTTTTGCATCACACTTTTCATAACAAAACATAACAGAGAATTGAAGGCAAATATATTGACATGCTTTTCTGTTTCACATTTAATTTAGTGTAGGAAATGCTTGTGTGAAGATTGGGGTAAGATGGGCGAAGGCTGCCAGCCTAGTCAAATAGAATTTGATACATAATTCTATCATTTGTATATATAAATGTAAAATACAGGCTTGTGTTTTTAAATGGAAGAAAACACTGTAAAATGTGAACTTCAGGATTGCTGCAACATTGTCATCTGCTGCAAGGAAAACCAAGCCAAGCATTTCAAATGTTCTTTGACGTTACAATTATCTAAATAGTGTTGCCGAAGCGTCTGGCTGAACACATTCTTTCTATTGTCTTAACTTAAGGAATAATTGCTAGAGTGTACATGTGAAACATCTTTTATTGTTGTAGTTTTCTGAGCAGGTGTTAGATTGCTAAATAATATAGCGTTTTGGCATGGGAACTCCAGACTAAGTGTCAAAACAATGTAATTTCGGAGGGCCTAGAAAAGCTGTTTCTTAATGAGTTTAAAAAGTATTGTTGACTGGGAGCATTTTGATCTTGATATCTAACTTATCAGCACTCTGCATGTTGTCTTATGTAAGTCGTGTCTTAGAAATATGTTTTATGTAGTAATAGCTAGGAACTTAGAAGAAAGTTAGACAAGTGTTTTTCTGTTACACCAGAACTTTCCTACTGCATTATTTTAAGTTTCTGTCTGATCTCTGAGCTCTTAGATGTCACTGTGGTGTAGCAGTATTGTCTTGTGTTTTTAATTATTATTAAATATTAAAAAAAAAACTTTACCTGTGGCTAGTTTGTGTAGAGATAAGTAAGCTCTAGAGTACATTGCATAGTTATAGAGTTTATTGTAATAAGCCACTCTAATAAGCCTTAGACTGAATAGTCACATTACCAATTGGATAATAATATTGCACAGTAATAATTGGACAGCCTTTTAAGGGCCTTTGGGTAGCTGATAAGTATTAGCTGGTGTTGGCAGAAATTACTACAATATAGTCTGGGTAAAAGGGCACAGCTGGAGAATCTGTATCAGCCTTTCCCAGGAGTGTCTGTGAAGTTGTATAAATACTTATCTCAAAGTGTGTGTGTGGTGTGTCAGCTACCTGGGCAGGGACATGAAGCACTGGTGGGACAGAGAGGGTACTAGAGGTTAGCTTGCCAGCTAGGCTGAAATCTGGACCCTATAGCTGTGCCAGTGGGGAGTCTTCTTGGGGAACTGGAGAGCAATGGTGCAACCAGCCCCAGACTGACTGTGATCTCTGTGTGCACTTCAGGGAAATTGTACTTTACTGTGTGTATTTGTTATTCTTTCAACTTATATGAGACCCAACCCTCCCTGGTGTTAGTGGTGAGGATTGAGGCTGCTTGATTGCTGGGCCAGGGCATGATCATCACATTTCTGGTGGCAGTGGTGGGCTAAGATATCCTCACATTTGTGGTTGGGATAAGATATCCTCACATTTGCGGTTCACAGTGGTTGGGATAAGATATCCTCACTTATGGTTTGCAGTGTTGTGGGTAGAGTGAATCCTGTAGCTTATGTACAGTGATCTCTGAAGGTGTTTTATACTCTAAATCAGCCCCACAGTGTATACTCAGAGTTCAGATCACAATTGATTTATTTCTTTTGTTAGCTTAGTTGGTCAGGGTGAACAGGCAGCATGGCAGCAGAGGAGTATGGAAAACTGAAACAGAGCCAGCTGGTGGAGATGTGCCAGGCTAGGGGACTGGCGTATGGAAACCTGAATAAGGCAGACCTGATTGCAGCCTTGGTTACAGCTGCATCAGAAAACAGCATTCAGGAGGACAATCAGACTGGCAGTGGAGATACAATATCCTTGGGGAATGAACACGTCAACCTTTCTGCGAAGGACAATCAGACTGGCAGTGGAGATACAATATCCACAGAAAATGGACATCTCAACCATTCTGCAGTGGACTTAAAAATCCAGCTGGAGCTAAAGAGACTTGAGTTGGAGGCCAGGCGTTTGGAGATAGAAGCTGAAGAAAAGGAGCATCAGAGGAAGCATGAGGGAAAGGCTGACTCTTCCCCAGAGTCATGGAGGTAATGGGGAAGGGAGTAACTGGACCCCAGAAGCACAAAAGGTCAGTACATTTCTTCCGCAATTTAAAGAGGGGGGTAATTTGATAGTTTCATTCACATGTTTGAAAGGGTATGCAAACAGCATAGTGTTGACCAAAGGCTCTGGGTACGGTTCCTGACACCCTTGCTCCATGGAAAAGCTGTAACTTGTATATCACAAATCCCTGAATCTGTCTGTTTTGAATATACTGCTGTAAAAATGTCTTTTAGAATGTTTTAAGTTAACACATGAAATGTGTGGGGAAAAAGTTTTGTGAGCATGGACGCAAGGCAGATGAAAATGTATGTGAATATGTTGCTGAACTGAGCATTTATTTTCATAGCTGAGTGAGTGGATGTCAGGTCACCACTTTTGAAGGGCTGCAGACCTTTTGGTGAGGGAACAAACCCTTAGCACTTTGCCTGAGGACATGAGGATCTGGTTAGCTGATAGACAATGTGCTACTTTAAATGAGTTGGGGAAAAAGAGAGACCTATACCTGGCCATCAGGGCAGCCCTGCACAGGAAGGGGCTCCCAGTATTGCTCATGGGTCTAAAGGAACACATGGTGGGCAGCACAGACTGCCCCAATAGTATCTGCCAGTAGCAGGGGAAACTACTAGTCCAGGTATACGTCCAGGAGCTAGGGTTAAATGTTTTGAATGCAACCAGTGGGGCTATGTGGCATACAGATGTCCATGGAGGCAAGGTGGGGAACCAGTAAGTGAGAAAGACAAAATGCCAATAGTAGGTTGTCTTAAGACAACAGGGGTATGGAACTACCATCCTGCAGATGTCCTGAGCGGGAAGGACTTGGATGAAGCAGTACCATGTACTTATGCAGTTATACACAGTGAGGCTAGGAGACAAGCATGTGGGTTTGGTAGCCTGGGGGAGACCCAGACAGACTGCATACTTGCAGCCAAGATTGCTGAGGTGGTTACTTCAGGGAGGCAGCTACTCTGTAGCAATGAGACTGAAGGTGAGCCACAACTGCTTTTGGGTACTGATGTTCCCTTGGACAGGGTAACTGTAAAGGTAGAGGTGAGTAGTAGTACCCAGGCTGACAGTAATAATTGGACACCCTTTTAAGGGCCTTTGGGTAGCTGATAGTCATTTCTGCCACCATCAGCTAATACTTATCATATAGTCTGGGTAAAGGGGCACAGCTGGAGAATCTGTGTCAGCCTTTCCCAAGAGTGTCTGTGAAGTTGTATAAATACTTATCTCAAAATGTGTGTGGTATGTCAGCTACTTGGGCAGGGACACAAGGCACTGGTGGGACAAAGAGGGTATTAGAGGTTAGCTTGCCAGCTAGTCTGAAATCTGGACCTTATAGTTGTGCCAGTGGGGAGTCTTATTGGGGACCTGGAGAGCAAGGGAGCAACCAGCCCCAGACTGACTGTGATCTCTGTGTGCACCTAAGGGAAATTGTACTTTACTGTGTTTATTTGTTATCCTTTCCTCTTCTATGAGACGCCCTCCCTGGTGTTAATGGTGAGGATTGAGGCTGCTTGATTGCTGGACCAGGGCACGGTCATCACAGCTTGATTACACTATTTTGGTTATTTCTTAGTTGCAGAATTCACCACCTGTGGGTGTAACTTGTGAGTTTTACTGAGACAGTGAGGCTCTGTACAATGTTCATGGGCAGACTGTTGGGCAGGCCTTGCTACTGCACATGGGGGGAGGGTACTGTTGTAAAACAATATCAATATGACTGTGGAAAATATCCAGCATATTTTGCATCCTAACACATGTCTCTCTCACAGCTGGTGTAACACATTTAGGCGACCAGCTAACATGGTAGATATCTAAGGCCGCTTTTATTTTCCTAGGCGAAATATCAGATAAGCATTTTTTGAAACCCAAAACTGGGATTTTGTTATGTAAACATAATTTGCAGGACAAACACTATCCACAATCAGAAAGCAAAGGACTGGAATTCACGTTTTGTCAAAAATAAACTGCTGAAAGCAGATGGTAGAAGCCCTTTAAGGATTAACTTGTGTTTTTTCCTATCCACTAAGGCCATTTATGAGTTCCATTATGAGTTCCACTGTTACATTGTTATGAGCCCTATGTTACAGAAAGGAGCAGTCCTCCTAGAGATGGAGGGGCCCCAAACAGTATACACACAGCAACTGTGTGTCTGAAAAAGGGATTTTATGTCCACATTTCTGGCATCTCTTAAAGCCAAAAGGAGTTTAAGGGTTTATCAGTTTTATCTACAATTAAAACCTGGTACAAAGCAGGTACACACACAGGGAAGAAGCCTCACAGGTCACCTCTGAGCAAGCGGTTTGCAACTGAATAGAGCTGGAGTTCTTTCAGTCGGGCAGCATAAGACATATTTTTGAGACACTTTATCCTTTTGGTGAGGAACTTTTGGGGCCTTTCCAGCTGCTGCAGGTGTCGGGTCAGATACATTCTGAATGGGGCATTGTACTCAATCATAGGTCTAATGAGTGATGAGTACAGGGGGACGATGACCTCCCTTGACCTAGATGTGAATCCCTTCATGATCAGGTGGGCAATGTAGAAGGTTTTCCTAACTACTTTAGCAACATGAGTGTCAAACGAAAGGTTACTGTCAACCTGGGTCCCCAGATCCCTGATGACTTCTTCTGTGCTCAGTGGATTGCCACCTATATGGTAGCTAGGGTAACCTTGTTTTTCCCAAGGGTATGACTATGCATTTCTTGGCGTTTAACTTTAGGCCATGGCTCTGGCACCAGTTATCCATTTCTGTGAGGCCCTTCTGAAGGATATCTGTGTCGGATGTGTTTTCGACTATGGCGCCCAGTTTGCAGTCATCTGCAAACTTTGTCAGCCATAACCCTCCTGTGTTTGCTTGTACTTCAGAAAAGTAGATGCCGAACAAGAGTGGACCCAGAACTGAGCCCTGTGGGACACCACTTGTGACAGGCTTTGAGTCTGACATGGCGCCAGCAACGCTGACCCTGTGGGTTCTGTCACTTAGTCAGTTTGCAACCCATCTTGTGATGTATGGGTTTACATTCAAGCTGATGAGTTTTTCGATGATACCTGAGTGGGGTATTGTGTCGAAGGCATTTGCCAGGTCGAGGTAGGCTGTATGGACTGCCTTACCCTCATCAATGGCCTTGGTGACTGTTTCGAAAAAGTCAACCAAATTTAAAAGGCATGATCTGCCTTTGACAAAGCCAAACTGGGTTGGATCCAAAGTCTGCAAGTTCCCTATGTCTTTATTTATGAGTTCCATTATGATCCTCTCCATGGCTTTGCAGATAAGGCTTGTCAAGCTAATGGGACGGTAATTTCCAGGGTCGGTGGAGGCACCGCCCTTGTGAAGTGGGACCACAGTCGCCGTGCGCCACTCCTTGGGTACATATCCTAAGGTGAGGCTAAGATTAAACAGCTGTCCTAACTGCGGGTTTAATTCCTCATTGAGTTCGTGGAGCACACAGCCGGGGACACCATCCGGTCCCATGGATGCTGTGTTTTTTGCCTTGGAGAGAGCAGTTCTGATGGTACTATGTGTGACTGGGTATGTAGTGTATGTGGTTACCTTCTCCTCCTCACACAACAGAAACAACTGTCTTAAAAAAATTTTTTAAATAGTAAAAAAGTTCAAAGTGCTATCAGGAATTATAGTCAAGATTACATGAGTGTAAAGAAATATAAAATAATTTGAATGAAAAAAACAAGGGAAAAGAAATATAAAATACACCAAAGTGTACAAAGAGTAGGGGCAGGTAGACAATTATATTACACAACTGTGTGTCTGAAAAGGGGATTTTATGTCCACATTTCTGGCATCTCTTAAAGCCAAAAGGAGTTTAAGGGTTTATCAGTCTTATCTACAATTAAAACCTGGTACAAAGCAGGTACACACACAGGGAAGAAGCCTCACACAACAGAAACAACAGTTGTTTCTGTTGTGTGAGGAGGAGAAGGTAACCACACACACTACATACTCAGTCACACATAGTACCATCACAACTTCAAATCATACACATAATCACACAAAGACATACTCGGAGGCTCTGATCAAAAATCTACCGAAACAGCAGAGGCCACCAAAGCAGACACCCAAACAACTACCACCTCAGGACCCAACACTAATGACTGTGTAGTCAGAGTGTCAAACAGTCACAGCCCTTAAGGCCAAACACAATGCCAGACACACTCGTCATTGGTGACTCCATAGTCAGACACACTGACGTCCCGCTCACCAGACTGAGTAAGGAGAAGGTCACAGTAAGCTGCCTGTCGGGCGCTAGAATCCGCCACATAACGCAAGCACTCAGGTCTCTCAACAGCAGGTACAAGTACGACTCAGTCATTGTCCACGCTGGTGTCAACGACCTGAGACATACCTCCTTGGACTACATGAAAAGAGACATTGAGGAGCTCTCTGATTATGTAGCCCAGGCAGGTATGACCCTGACCTTGAGCAGTATCCTACCTTCACCTAGAATGATGCCACAATACAGTGATAAGATGATCAGCTTTAATAATTGGCTTATATTCTGGTGTCATTCAAAGGGGATCCAATGTCTGTCTGCCTGGGATGACATGCTGGACAAGCCATGCTGATTCGCAAGGGACGGCTTGCACCTGTCACCCCTGGGCTTCTGGATATTGACAAAGGCTCTTGCCACCCCCATATTGCCTTTTTTAGGCAAGGCTCAAATTTTAAACCTACCACCCTGAACACAAAAAAGGAAAAAAACTAAGGGTAATGCTGCTCAATGCCAGAAGTCTCAATCTCAAGATGCATGCACTCGAGGCCCTTCTCAGTATGGAGAACATCGATGTCTGTGCTGTGACAGAAACCTGGTTTAAGGCTCCTGAAAGCACCCCAGCACTATCAGGTTTCACCTCATATCATGCGTTCCGGCCCCAAAATCCGGACAACACCAAGAAAGGAGGGGGGGTGTCCATATTCATAAAGGACACCCACACCTCAAGGTTGGTGGCAATGCACGATGCATCGGAGACCATCCAGGTGCAATTAACCATAGGCAAGACTGCTCTGCAAATTGTAGCATGTTACAGGCCACCCTCTCAAACTCAGGAACCTCACATGGCCTTCCTGAAAACACTGGAGGGGATAAATGTATCTCCAAACACCATCATACTAGGTGACTTCAACTACCCTAATATAGACTGGGAACACTACTCAAGCCCAAACACTCTAGCCCAAAGGTTCCTGGAGTTCATAAACTCAAATGCCATGGAACAACTAGTCACCATCCCCACAAGAGGAGAAAACGTACTTGATCTCATCATCACGAACATGGGATCACAATGTTCAACACCGAAGTATACCCTCACTGGTGAGATCAGATTATAAACTAATCTCGCTGGAGGTCCTCATCCCGCCCCACCTGAAATAAAAAGACCACAGTGAAAACTTCTCAAAAGCCGACTTCACACTTCTAAAAACTAGTGTGGTCTCCTTTAAGGCCCCTGAGCCAGTGGTAAACATTACTCAAACCGCTGAATCACTTACAAATGCCTTCTACCAGCACCTACAGGACTGCATGGATCAGGCAATCCCAAACAAAACTAAGACTCTTTGTACCAAAGGCAAGCGTCCAGTCTGGTGGACCCCAGACATAAACAAGCTCTACAACAAAAGGAGGAAGCTACTACAAGATAGAGCAAAATCCTTGAAAGGTAAGACACCTTTGATCATTATAAGTAAAAAACTAAGAGCTCTCATAAAATCATCCAAGGCAAATTTTGAGAGAAAAATCGCCAAGGACTCAAAAGACAATCATAAGGCCTTCTTTAGCTATGTTAGAAACCTAGGAAACTCCCAGATATGCTCAGAATTAGTTCAAAATGATGTGAAGATTACTGAACCTACACACATTGCCAACATACTGGCTGACAGGTTCAGTGCAAACTTCTCCCCTCCCCCAAAAGGAGAGATATCTATACCAGAGGATTGTAGCCCCCAAACATCTCCAACGTCCAGGTGAGAACTGCTCTCCAAGGCAAAAACACAGCATCCATGGGACCGATGGTGTCCCCGGCTGTGTGCTCCATGAACTCAATGAGGAATTAAACCCGCAGTTAGGACAGCTGTTTAATCTTAGCCTCACCTTAGGATATGTACCCAAGGAGTGGCGCATGGCGACTGTGGTCCCACTTCACAAGGGCGGTGCCTCCACCGACCCTGGAAATTACCGTCCCATTAGCTTGACAAGCCTTATCTGCAAAGCCATGGAGAGGATCATAATGGAACTCATAAATAAAGACATAGGGAACTTGCAGACTTTGGATCCAACCCAGTTTGGCTTTGTCAAAGGCAGATCATGCCTTTTAAATTTGGTTGACTTTTTCGAAACAGTCACCAAGGCCATTGATGAGGGTAAGGCAGTCCATACAGCCTACCTCAACCTGGCAAATGCCTTCGACACAATACCCCACTCAGGTATCATCGAAAAACTCATCAGCTTGAATGTAAACCCATACATCACAAGATGGGTTGCAAACTGACTAAGTGACAGAACCCACAGGGTCAGCATTGCTGGCGCCATGTCAGACTTAAAGCCTGTCACAAGTGGTGTCCCACAGGGCTCAGTTCTGGGTCCACTCTTGTTCGGCATCTACTTTTCTGAAGTACAAGCAAACACAGGAGGGTTATGGCTGACAAAGTTTGCAGATGACTGCAAACTGGGCGCCATAGTCGAAAACACATCCGACACAGATATCCTTCAGAAGGGCCTCACAGAAACGGATAACTGGTGCCAGAGCCATGGCCTAAAGTTAAACGCCAAGAAATGCATAGTCATACCCTTCGGGAAAAACAAGGTTACCCCTAGCTACCATATAGATGGCAATCCACTGAGCACAGAAGAAGTCATCAGGGATCTGGGGACCCAGGTTGACAGTAACCTTCGCTTGACACTCATGTTGCTAAAGTAGTTAGGAAAACCTTCTACATTGCCCACCTGATCATGAAGGGATTCACATCTAGGTCAAGGGAGGTCATCGTCCCCCTGTACTCATCACTCATTAGACCTATGATTGAGTACAATGCCCCATTCAGAATGTATCTGACCCGACACCTGCAGCAGCTGGAAAGGCCCCAAAAGTTCCTCACCAAAAGGATAAAGTGTCTCAAAAATATGTCTTATGCTGCCCGACTGAAAGAACTCCAGCTCTATTCAGTTGCATACCGCTTGCTCAGAGGTGACCTGTGCCTGACATATAAGGCCATGTCAAACCCAGATTTGATGAATATGCTTCACCTCAAAAAATCTAGATCCCTCAGAACCACAAGGGCGGGAGACTTAAACCTTGACACGGTTATTAATAGAACGTGCTGGAGGGACAGATTCATCACCCAGAGACTCCCTATGCTGTGGAACAAAATCCCGGTACATGTGAGGCAGAGCACCTCGCTGGCCTTGTTCAAGAGGAATCTTGACCAATGGATGGGAGATCGCAGATATACCCCAGGGATTACTTCAGTGTCACTGCTTGACAGAGGCACAGCAAAATAATAGACATAGTTTTCTTTAAACTAAAGGGGTGGTGAAAGCCACAAAACTATGGGCTAGGCTTATAAATGCCCTTGGGCAGATAGCCTAGTATGAACCTATGAACCTACGAACAAAGAACTGTAACAAAAAGTAGGACTACGGTTAAAAATATAAAAATTGTAACTTAGCTCCAGAGCAATGGAGAACCACTTATAATACAAAAAATGGCACACGAGATCTGATGTTACTCGGAGAGGAGCATTGTGGATAAGGGTTAAGCTCAAGAGTTTTTGGTGATCAGGAGCTGTAGTAATGGTGGAGGCAACACAGATGGAACATTATGGCAAGTACATAACTTCATTTTTTGTTAAAATAAAACCTCCCTCTTGTAGAATTTGAGTTGTTTTTGCTTTGTACTAACTCTGTTCAAACCTGCCAGTTAAATTCAATACTGGAACCTTTTTCTTTATGTATGTAATATTTGTTCACCTGGAGTGACCAACTGGGACAGAGTCTATTTTCAACAGAGGCCCAGACAGAAAAGCTCCACAGCTAAGTTGCATATGATTACAGACATATTAGACAATTACACATGTACAAGAAAACAATTGCAATTGGATCATCTTGAGTGAAATATGACAAGATTTGTTTGATATTTGATACAGCAGAGTAATAAAATATTCAGCATTATATACAATTGTAATCAATATCTGAATTGTGCAGTAGATTACATACAGATACCAGTATAGCCAGTAGGCTTTTAAGTAGACATATCCTGTAAAGTGACAGTGGAGATTGGAAGTGGAAGTAAGGGAAGACCTAGGAAGAATCTAAAGATAGGTGGATTTGGTCAGTAACATTATTTAAACAGGGGTAATGGTTGTAAGGAGAGGAAAAGAGAAAGTAGTGATAGTCAGATAAGGTAGGGTGAGAGAAATAGGTTATACTAGTCATGAAAGAGGGGTGAGGGTTAAGGAGGAAAGGAAGTAGGTAACTGAGTTTAGTTATAGTTAATGAAGATAGTACAGGTAACAATAACCAAAAAGAGAGTATACTAGACTGGATACTCACCAACAGTCATCCCCAGAACTATATGTCTGGAACTCTCCCTAATGATCTTAGTGATCACCTGCTCACATACATCATGAAAGACAAAATTAATTGTACAAGCTTACCTATTTATAGGTCTATCAGATCCAAGAAAAACTTTGACCCAACTAAATTTCAACTTGAACTCAAATCATGTAACTGGACAAAACTAAAGTTCCTTCCCCTTGATGAGGCAGTGTCATCATTTAACAATTCATTCCTTACTATACTTGACTCGCATGCCCCTAAACACTCAATAAGAATTAAAACTCAACTAGCACCCTGGCTAACAACAGACACCAAAACCAAAATAACAACTAGAGACAAAGTGTGGGATAAATGGCGTACTACCAAACTACCCCTAGATCGTATCAAATTCCAACAACTTAGAAATGAGACTAAAAAAGCCATCATACTAGATAAGAAAAATTACTTCTACAATCTGCAACATAAACATCAGAATAACCCTCAAAAGTACTGGGCAGGCATAAATAAACTTCTCCAACCAGGCAAATCCACTACTCCAACCCCAGGAACATTATCTGACAAGAGCCAAGAAGATATAGCCAATTCATTCAATACTTTCTTCACAGAAACCATCCAGTCATTAGCTAACCAACTTTCTCCTCCCCACACTTCTATAAACACTATACCCGACTCACCACTCTCTTTTATCTTCCAGCCAGTGTCCACATCCTTTATCAGATCCCTTTGAAAAAACTGAAGCCAACCACCCTTTCAGCCGATCTTCTGCGCTGAATACCTGCAAATTGCTGCAGATGTCGTAGCCTACCCTATCTCAATCCTAATTAACAGAACCATAACCGAGGCCTCAATCCCTCAATTTGGAAAATATCCTATGTTATTCCACTCCACAAAGGAGGTTCATCCACAGAACTATCCAACTATAGACCTATAGCCATACTATCACCACTTGCCAAAATTATGGAAAAGTGCATGCACAACCAACTAATGCTCTATCTAACCCAAAATAAACTACTCACAGACTCTCAACATGGATTCAGTCCCCATCATAGTACAACCACTGCCCTCCTCTCTTTTACTGAAAACATTAATCTTAACCGGAATAATAAAAAAATATCCTCCGCTCTTCCTGGACCTATCGAAAGCCTTCGATATGGTAAACCATCAGTTACTTCTATATACTTTAAAAACCCTGTATCTAGATACTCCAGCCCTTAACTGGTTTCAAGCTTACCTCACTGGGAGACAACAAGCAGTAATGTGGCAAAACAAGCTCTCCTGCCTACTACCAAATACCATAGGAGTTCCTCAAGGTTCCATATTAGGACCTCTCCTCTTTTTAGTCTTCATAAATGACATCCAAACAGTCATCCCTGAAGCCACCTGCATTCAGTATGCAGATGACTCGACTATAATATGTTCCAATGCCTCTCTTGCAAATCTACTAACTACCACCCAACATAGCTTCACCAAAGTCGAAAACTGGCTTGCCAACCACCTCCTGATCTTAAATCCAAACAAAACCAAGTTACTTCTCTTCTACCCAACCAACAGATCTCCGACTGAAAACTTCACTATAAAATCCAATAATGGGACCATCATCTCCCCAGACACCTATACAAAGCTATTAGGAGTAAACCTTGACAATAAACTCAGATCTGATATACATATCAACCAAGCCATTAAGTCAGTCAACAAGAAACTTGGGACACTATATAGAATTAAAGCCTTCCTTACCCCGAATGCCAGGGCAGCCACAGCCCGTTCACACCTTCTCTACCCTACTATATGCCTCCTGTCCTCACTCACCTTAACAAATCTGATCTGGCCAAGCTCTCATCCTGCTATAATCACATTGCCAGGTTCACAGGCCTACCCTACAGAACACACCACTGTACTAACCTGAAAAAGCTTGGATGGATAGAATTCCCACACCTTCTTCACCAGTCCCAACTCATAGAGGCCTTCAAAATCCTTAAACAACCTGAGAATACCCCAGCACTAAAAAACTTAATGACTCCCTACTCTAATCTAAGCTGCCTTCGCTCAGCAAACAGACTCCTTGTCCAAACAACTAAATCTCTCAACCTAGGTGGTGACGTGCTATTTGCCAACACCACTGGTAAAATATGGAACTCTCTCCCAAATAACATCACGCTTGCAACTTCTCTAAGTCAATTCAAAATAGTCTAAAACTCCACTTCAAGTCACACTGGCTATGTCCTTGCTCAAACCCAGACTAGCTCTGTGCCATTAACTAAAACATAAACAACTAGCTAAGATGATAAGTACTTTGTATACTGTGATAAAGAAATATGTATCCTGTCTAACTCTATGTCATTATACTGCCTACCGTCCTTGCTAATATGTTATTAATGTTACATTTGTAGTAATCTCAGAAATAGTAATGGCAGTCTTGTACTTGTATGTAAATAGCCTATGTTTTTGTTAAGTTCTTTCAGCTCATTTACTGTACCTAATTATCAATGTAACTCTGTTGGAGCTTTTCTCCCCGGGCCTCCGCTGAAAAAGGACATGTATCCAGTCGGACCATCCCGGTTAACAAATGTAAAATAAATAAATAAATAATAAATTGTTGAAAGTAGTGAAGTTGGCTATTGGTGATGGGAAGAGGATTTAGTCAGGACTAGTGCATGGGCAACCTCTGAGGCTAAGGTAAAATAACTATAGTGCTCCACTTCCCATGAGGGCATTTTTTATATCTGCTCTCTAAAACCGACCGGGAACAGTCTTATCAAACAATATCACACTATAACTCACAAGCACCATTACAAACATCACAGCACCAAAGGGACATGAGCAAGTCTTGCTGCTTCAATGAAGCTGGATGACTCAAGTCAACTTCTGTTTACATATAAGCTGTAATTTGTTAAAATAAAACTTCCCTCTTGTAGATTTATTTTTTGCTGTTTTACATAACATTAGGGCCTTTCAGGTGCAAAATAACATTTTTATGCAACTATTAGAGAGAAAAGAAACAATTTTTTTTCCAAAAAGTTCAGGAAATTTCCCATTTTTCATGTTTTTTTTTTTTTTCTATATGATGCAATAGCCTAAATAGGAACTGTCTCATAAAGATTGACAGTTAGTAACCTTAGAAGCACTCCACTAACAATTTCACACAAGTTGGGGCATTATTTCCATGACTGACAGCCTTGATTGACAGTCCTACATCATGCAGGCTTGTGCATTACTTGTTACAGGGAGACCAGAAAGTTGAATGCAAATAGTAAGATTATAAAGCTGAGAGTTTACAAATGAGAAAAAGAAAGAGGATAGATTGGTAGATGAAAAAACTTGTTTTCAAAGACTAGAAGGGAAAAACTGCCTTGACATAATAAAGGCTGGCTAGCCAGGCTGCAGCAAGTTGACATTTGTCCAAGGCAAGTAATCTTGGATTTACATGTCACGAGGGGAGGGGTACGGGTGGACAGGTAGGATCAGGATAGGTCAGGAGGGTTGAGGGGGGTTAAGCTAGCTGGAGGAAGTAGTGAAAAGGCCAGGAACAAAGCAAGCTTATCTTTTCCTTTCCTACCTCAGCAGCTTTCGAGTGAGCTAGCAACGTGGGTGGTTTTCTTTGAGCAAGGTAAGGACCTTTTTGTTTTCGTTTTGGCTGAAGCATCAAGTTACAATTTTCTTGTATTAGTCTTCTTTGTTAGGGAGGAAGATAGATAGCTATTTAGCCTGAGAATATTTAAATTTTGAAGTTTAATTGTATAAAAATTAAAATATATGTAAAATAAGGCAATAGATTGACTTATTTTGGGATTTAAAAATGAATTTACAGTTTCAGGAGGCTTAGGGATAAATGCTGTAAGCAGGCTAGAGGCTTGGTGGTACTCGGGGTAGCAGTTAGAAAGGTAGCCAGCAAATTAAGTATATTAATCTAAAAAAAAAGGCTTGAATCCTATTGGCTGCTAGGCTAGAGCATACCTGAGGTCTGATGATTTACTAGTGGGTTCTGAAGTGAAGTAAGCTATAGGACTGATGATCCAAAGCTAAGACTGTTTATGGCCTGTAATGTGTGTGTGTGTGTGTGTATATGTGTATATGTATATATATATATATATATATATATATATATATATATATATATATAAAATATATATATATATGTGTGTGTGTGTGTGTGTGTGTGTGTGTGTATATATATATATATATATATATATATATATATATATATATATATATATATATATATGTGCGTGTGTGTGTGTGTGTATGCATAATATTATATGTATATATTAAAACAGTTCACAACTCAGGTGGGGGAACAAGCAAGCAGTAGTGATAGCAAGTGTAGGCCTGGTGGTTGTGGAAGTGATCACACAGCAGGGCTAGTGAGTTGAGGCCTGTGGTGGTTGGGATTGAAGTCTGGTGGGGGTTGTTTCAACTGTTGTTGGTAATGGTTGACCATTATTGTTATTCATCAAGACATGTTATAAATCTTGCAAAACTCCATAACAAACAGGATAAGCAAACATACTCTATCAACCGAGAAAACAAACATAGAAACAACCAAAAACTTTTTTGGTTATCACTAAATAAACTACATTGTCAAGACCACCACTCCCTCTCCAAAAACAGACAGTACAACAAATTTTATTCCCACCCAGTTTAATTCCTACTTTATACAATCAATATTATTTCTCTTAGACACTAGTACACCTGCTCCCCGCTCTCTCCCCAAATCCAATCAAAGCCACTCACAGCTCTTCAGTTTTAGTCCAGTACCTACCTCACTCATAATGAAATTGTTCCTTAAACTAAAAACTACTTCCATAGTTGTAGACCAGCTGCCATCAGACTACCTAAAAACTGATGCACAAGTCATAGCCTTCCCTGTGCCCATAACAATTAATAGGACAATAACAGAAAGAGACAACCCATCACCGTGGAAAAAATCCTACATCATGCCACTGCATAAAGGCAGCACATCTGCAGAGTTTAACAACTCGAGGCCGATATTGATTCTTTTCCCCCTTTCCAAATTATTAGGGGAAATGCATCCATATGCAGCTGATGCACTACCTAATCTCAAATAAACTGCTCTCAAAAACACAACATGGCTTTGGCCCCAGTACAGCACCACTACTATTTTTTTTCAGTATAATAAACCAGCATATAAACAATGGCCTGCTTGCATCCACTATGTTCATAGACTTGTCAAAGGCATTTGACACTGTCTTGCACCAGCAACTGCGCATTCAACTCTCCTCAATGGGACTTTTACAATACTCATTGTGGTTTCTTAGTTACCTGTCTGGAAGGCAATAAGCCATTAAATGTCAGCAAACCAACTCCTCTTTTCAACCAGTTACTACAGGTGTCTCTCAGGGCTCTATCCTAAGTCCTTTCCTATTTAATATATTTATTAATGAACTTCACTCACGATGATAGTTTAGTTCAGTATGCAGTTGACTCAACATTATCTGTGACCTCAACAATAAATAAGCTTCAAGCCATTACCCAGATATCTTTCTCCTCTGTAGAAACCTGGCTCAAAGAATCAAACCTCCTACTCAACCCCAGGAAAACTAAGTTAATGCTTTTTACCTCAAAAAGTTGCCAAAATCAAAAACAATCTTTTGCCATAATCAGAAAATACTGTCACTGAAACTATAACTCACTAACTTCTAGATGTTATAATAAATAATCTCAAGTATGACCAGTATGTACTGCACACCAGAAACTAGGCTCCCTTTTTAATTTCTCCAAATCTTTTGGGTTTCTAATACTATGACGGGATTGGACCTCATTTCTAAGTCAAAGTCCGATTAAAGTTTATGAAATTAGTATTGTTTCACTCTTTGATGTCAGCCAGAAGTGCTCTTTGCAGCAATTGCAGTGTGCCCAGCAATGACTCCTCCTGCAGTTCGTATGGAGTTGCATGTATTGGTAACATGTCTAAATATGATTGTAGATTCTTTTTTATAACACCTGTTGCTCCTACTACTATTGGGACTGTCTGGGTATCTTTCTTCCACATTGCTCTCATTTCTGCCTGCAAATCCTGATAATTTATGAGTGTCTGTCTCTGTATGCAAGACACTGTAGTCACTGGGTGTGGCAATTTCAATGATCAATGCAACTTTTGTCTTCTTTTCATGGATCACTATATCCGGTTTTCTAGCATCTATCTTTTGAACTGTTGGTAATGAGTGATCCCATGTGATGTAGACTTCATCATTTTCTGTGATGCTTTGTGGGTCATGTTTCCAGTGTTTTTCAGACACTTCAGTACCATAATGTTTGCACAATCCCCAGTGCAACAGTCTTGCCTATACCATCATTCTGCCATTAGTATGTCGTACCCAACAATGAGGTGTGCAACTGTTTCCAATTCTGTTTTACAAAATCTACATTTGTTGGTTTCTCCTGCATGTTCAGTGGACTTTGTAAACCAGCGTGTACGTAGCCCACTATCTTGGGCTGCCAATATTAACCTTTCATCTCTTGGTTTAAATTTGCCTCTCCTTAACCATTCCTGCATTTGTTCCTGCTAAAAAAGAAAGAATATAAGATGAAGAATCACATGAGAAGGCAAGAAATGTGGAAAATGCATAAATATAGTTGCAGGCATAGAAAACTTCTGGAAGATCCTCATGTTTTGCCTTCTCGTCTGATTCTTCACCTTATATTCTTTCTTTTTTTGGCACATTCAGTTGCTGCCTGATTTTTATCTATTTGTGGTTTGATTTCCATTCCTGCTTGACACTGAAATGCTTCTGCTAGCTGAAGCAGGGAAGTAATCTTCAATTTATTCTCATCTTTCAAAATTTGCACTACATTTGGATCTTGTGAGGTCAGCAGATGTGTGGAGTCCCACAATTGCAGATCTGTACATGTAATCAATTTCAAGGAGACCCATCCCTCCTTCAAAACGGGGAATATATAATCTTGGTATGCACTGATTTTTATAAATCATTTGGTGAGCATGAAGTATCCTTCTTGTTTTCATATCTAATCTGTTCAATACATTTTGGGGCCAGTCAGTCACTCCAAAACTGTAAATTAGGGCAGGAAGGGCAAATTGGTTTATAGCTTGGATTTTGTTCCTTAGATGTCAACACTGTTTTCAAGATTCATTTGTCTTCTAAAATATTCCTGTTTCATTCACATTTGTTTGTGTTTTACTGTTGATCCTTCATCAATTCAGAAATATTTATTTTTATTTATTTATTTTTATTTTACATTTGTTGACCGGGATAGTCCAACTGGATGCATGTCCATTTTCAGTGGAGGCCCGGGGAGAAAAGCTCCAAGGGTAAGCAGATACAGCATTACATAATACCAGCATTACATATTACAAACAGACTATTTACAGAGATTACATAAGTAAGTAAGTTCCACAGGTTAGAGTTAATCATGAGCATAAGTCAGGATTAAATCAAATTACACAGTAAAATGGTTAACAGATTTTTACACATTCTAGAGAGAGTTAGCCAGGCTTGATACAGTGACATAGCCAGTTAAGTGACAAATGTTGTTTGAGTCATTTTAAATTGACCTAAGGTGGAAAGTAAGGTAATATCAGCTGGAAGAAAGTTCTAGGATCTACTTACAGAGTTTGCAAAGAGAGAGTCACCGGCTGTGTTATTAATTTTGCTAGTCTGAATTAGTAGTTTGTTAGAGGATCGAAGCAGTCTAGGATTGTTATAGGGGGTGATAATATTTTTAAGTGCAGGAGTATTGTCCGGATTATAGAGGATTTTATAGGGCATAATCAGTTGGTTGTACTGAATTAGGCTGGGTAGTTCAAGCCACCAAAGCTGGTTTAGATTGATGCAATGATGTGTCCTAAATGGCAGCCCAGTGGCAAACCTGGCAATGTGGTTGTAGCAAATTGAGAGTTTGTTAAGGACAGTATTGTTTAAATTCGAGAGTAGAGGGGATGCATACAGAAGGGTTGAAAGAAGGTGAGAGCGAGCTATGGCAATTTTAGCTGGAGGGGTTAGGAAGGTGTTTATTCTGTAAAGTGACCCTGGTTTTAGTTTTTATTGATGGTTTTGATAGTTTGGTTAACATGTAGGTCGAATTTTAGATTATTATCTATGATCACACCTAATAGTTTTGTAGAGGGGTCAGGGGAGATTATTGTGCCATCATTTGAATTTATGGTAAAGGTGAAAGCGGTAGACCTACGTGTTGGTGAAAATAACAGCATTTTCATTTTTTTGGGATTTAGGATCAAACGACGTTCAGAAAGCCAGTTTTCTATTGTATTAAAGGTGGTCTGGGTAGCTGACCATAACTCTATTGGAGATGTGGCTGAGCAAATCAGAGTAGAGTCATCAGCATATTGGATACAGCTGACTTTTGGGATGACAGTATAAAGGTCGTTAATGAAAATGGAGAACAGTAAGGGCCATAGTATAAAGTCTTGTGGTACTCCAAGGGTGTTAGGTAGAAGGTTAGAGAGTTTGTTCTGCCAGAGGACAGCCTGCTGTCGACCATTCAGGTAGGACTGAAACCATTGAAGGGCTCTAGTATCTAGACAGAATGTTTGCAGGGTGTGGATTAAAAGTTGGTGATCAACCATATCGAATGCCTTGGAAAGATCCAAGAAGAGGGCTGAGGGTATATAATTATTGTTGTGATTATGGTTTATGGTGTTGGTAAAGGCTAGGAGGGCTGAAGTAATGCTGTGATGAGGATGGAAGCCATGCTGAGTGTCTGCCATAAGGTGATTCTAGATTAGGTGGTGTATGAGTTGTCTATAAATACATTTTTCCATAATCTTTGCAAGTGGAGAGAGTATAGCTATTGGCCTATAGTTGGAGAATTCAGGAGAGCTGCCTCCTTTGTGAAGTGGGATTACATAGGATATTTTCCAGATGGTGGGAATTTTAGCTTCTACTATGGTTCGACTGATTAGTACTGAGACGGGGTAAGCAATAGCATCAGCTGATTTTTGTAGGTACTCGGCAGGGAGTTGATCAGTAGAAAGTGTAGTGGGTTTTAATTTTTTGATCAAGGTACGGATAAATGAAGTGGCAACTGGTTGGAAGCTGAATGCGAGTAGGTTTCTAGGGGTGCTACTTTCAGAACCAGGGGAGCTAGGAGGTAGTTGGCTAGCTAGAGCTTGAATTGTCTCAGTAAAGAATCGGTTAAAACTGTCAGAAACATCTTCAGGGGGTTTATCAATAGTAGCAGCAGGGATTGGGGTTGAAGTTTGTCCAGGATGTAGTAGATTATTTAAACCTGTCTAAAACTTCAGAGGGTGATTTTGATTTACTGTCTGTAAATTACAGTAGTATTGTTTTTTATCTTGTAAAATGGATTTTTTAGTTTTGTTCCTGGATTGCCTGTATTTAATGTGATCTTGGGGGTCTTTAGAAGAAGGCCATAAAGCCCATGCTTTGATTCTAAGGGTAATTTTGAGTTTAGACTCTTTAGAAAGCCATGGTGCAGTTTTTGCCTTTGTTCTCTTTGAACGAACAGGTGCATGCAAATCAAGAATCTCAAGGAATTTGTTGTTAAAGTATGCTACTGCTTCCTCTAAGGGGAGGTGTTTTAGAATATAGACCAATTACACAAGTTTAGTTCTTGTTGGAATTTGGCAGGGTCAAAGTTTATATTGTTTCTAACCTTTCTGTGTAAGGGTTGTTGGGAATTAATGGCTTTGTGCTTAATTACATATTTGAGAAGGTGATCGCTTAAGCCGTCAGTGAGGTACAGTTGGGGGTGACTATTTATGAGCACTCAGTCAAGTATGCTTTCTTTTTGGTTGGGTTTACCTATCCTGGTAGGGGTGGATATGATTTGTGTAAATGCATGCAGGTTAATATGGGTGGTTGGGGATTCTGAGGAACAGGTGCCCCAGTCTATGTTAAAGTCTTCAAGTAATAGGGTTTCTTGGGGGTAGTGACATGATAGCCAGTGCAGGATATATTCAAGTGTAGATATATTGTTACCTGGGGATATGTAAATACAGATGATATTAATGCATTTATTTTTATTAAGTTGCAATTTGATGGCAAGAATCTCCGAGTTATTAATCTGAGGTGGTTGTATTACTTCTATGGTGACATTCAACTCAGATTTATAGAGTACAGCTACCCCACCCCCCTTCCTCGAAGCACGATCCAGCCTGTGTATGTTGTACCCAGGTGGTAACACTTCATTGTCTATAGTGTTAGGTTTTAACCAGGTTTCAGATAAACAGAGAATCTCAGGGGAGTGGACATCCAGAAGTGCATGCAATTCACGTACCTTGTTATTAATGCTTCTAATATTGAGATGACAGGCTAGGAGAGAGTTAGTTGGCCGTAGGTTTGTAGCTTAGATTGCAAGTAGAGGGGGTATGTGTATCTGAAGTGGGTGGGCCAGGGTTGGGATGAATATCACCAGCAAGTATTAGGTTAAGTCTATACTTGGTGAAGAACTTTAGGAATTTGTTTATTAGTTTGTGGTAGTGTTTGGATCTAGAGCTAATGTGCCCGGGGTTGAGATGTTGATAGACTGAACAAGATGTTGGACAGGACCTGGTACTGCAAGTATGGTTGAAGGTGGGAGGATTTACAGCTGGGGTAATAGTTTGGCCTTTCGGGACCTGAAATCCTGTGTGAAACTGGTTTTCATACAAGGTAAGGAGGTATGGTGCGAACAAAAGGGGTAGTAAAGAGGAGTATATATCATTATCAGTGATTCAGCTAGTAAGTTAAGTAACTATTTTACCTGGTGATGCAACACCAGAAGATAGAGTAGTGAGGTAAAGGTACTGGAAGGGGGATGGGAGAATGCCAGATGAAAGGTAATAGGTGCTATTGAAATGTAGGTAGAAGAATGGGGGTGGGAAGAATTGTCCCAGATGAAAGCAGATATGATCCAGAAAGTAAGGGAGTGGCTATAGTACTATAAATTCAGAGGTACTGGGGGTGGGAGGGAATTGGGGGTAGGGAGGGGAGCAAAGAGAGCCCGAGTGCAGCGAGGGTGAACGTAGCGGGGCTATTGCAGTTTACAAGGTTTCCTAAGGTGTCCTAAAGAAATAAGGTAAGTATTATAGTTCTTAATGTAAGAGTCAGTTTACTTAAGTTACAGGGGGAGGCAAACACTCAAGTAGAAAAAGAGCCATATGGCTGACCAAAATGGTGACCTGCTTAATTACACAGCACTGTAAGTGAAAGCTTAACAAATGCTTTGTGTGTGCAACCTACTCTGCTTAATTGCTGAGAGAAACTGTTTGCAGTCCTGTAAACTCCATTTTATAGGGAACTGTAGAGTTCAATCTGCTTAAATGCTGAGAGAAACTGTTTGCAGTCCTGTAAACTCCATTTTGTAGGGAACTGTAGAGTTCATAGGTTCATACTAGGCTATCTGCCCTAGGGCATTTACAAGCCTAGCCAGAGTGTGTTTGGCTTTCGCCACCCATTTTAAAATGAATTTTGCTATGCCCTTTTTCGAGGTTAGTATACTGTGCATCTGTCTAACAGTGACACAGAAGTGATACCCGGAGTAAATCTACGATCTCCCATCCACTCATCAAGATTCCTCTTGAAGAGAGTCAATGAGGGACTCTGCCTAACCTGGACTGGGATTTTATTCCAGAGTGAAGGGAGCCTCTGGGTTATGAATCTGTGCCTCCAGCATGTCCTATTTATTTCAGTGCTGAGGTTCAAGTCTCTCGGAGCGTGAGCTCGATGGGATTTGGATTTTCTGAGGTGCAGCATGTCCATTAATTCTGGGTTGGACATGGCTTTATACGTCAGGCACAGATCGCCTCTGAGCAGGCCGTATGCCACTGAGTAGAGCTGGAGTTTCTTTAACCAGGCAGCATATGGCATCTTTTGCTAATGGTCTCAATGATAAATTTTCATTGAGACCATTTTTATTAGATAAACCTTTGAAACATTAAACATAAGTCTCACTATGCAATATGTGTTTTAGTATGTTTTAACATTTTATTTCTACTGTTCATTTATTAATATGAGATCTTTATGATATATTTATATAATTTTTATGGAAAGGAAATGATGTATTTTTGTAACTCACATGTGACTTGCTAATGTGTTTTTCATTGGTGTTTTACTTATATATAAGTTGATTTAAATTGTATGGTTTGTTGAAGTCTGATGAAGCGTTCCAAGCAACGTGAAAGCACTTACTTATTCGAATAAAGGACTTGTCTTTTCATTCATCTGGTTTTGCTTCATTTGTTGTGGGGTATCATCCTCTTCTGATTTTGGATTGGAGCATATGGCATCTGTTTGAGCCCTTTAATCCTCTTGGTGAGGTACTTTTGGGGTCTTTCCAGTTGCCGCAGGTGTCTGGTAAGGTACATCCCAAAAGGGGCATTGTACTCAATTATGGGCCTGATGAGGGATGAGTAAAGAGGCACGATGACCTCCCCTGATCTAGATGTGAATCTTTTCATGATTAGGTAGGCTATATAAAATGATTTTCTAACCACTTTGGCCATGTGGTTGTCGAATGAGAGATTACTATCAACTTGGGTCCCCAGGTCCCTAATTACTTCTTCCGTACTTAATGGATTACCATCTATGTGGTAATTTGTGGGCACTTTGTTTTTGCCGAACGGAATGACTATACACTTTTTGGCGTTTAGCTTGAGGCCATGGCACTGGCACCAGTTGTCTGTTTCTATGAGGCCCTTTTGTAGGATGCTTGTGTTGGCTGGAGAGTCAATTATGGCACCCAGTTTGCAGTCATCTGCGAACTTGGTCAGCCACAGTCCTTCCATGTTGGCCTGTACTTCTGAGAAATATATACCGAATAAGAGAGGTCCCAGGACTGAGCCTTGTGGGACACCACTTGTAACTGGTTTGGAGTCTGACATGGCTCCAGCAATTCTAACCATGTGGGTTCTCTGTCCTTGAGCCAGTTTGCAACCCATCTAGTGACATAGGGGTTTATATTTAAGCTGGTGAGCTTATCTATAATGCCCGCATGGGGTATTGTACCAAAGGCTTTTGCGAGGTCCAGGTAGGCTGTGTGGACCACCTTCCCCTCGTCAATGGCCTTGGTGACTGTTTTAAAGAAATCAACCAGGTTTAAGAGGCAGGATCTGCCCTTAACAAAGCCGAACTGGGTAGGATCCAGTGTCTGTAGGTCCCCAATATCTTTATTTATGAGGTCCATGGTGATCCTTTCCATAGCTTTGCAGACCAAGCTAGTCAGGCTTATGGGGCGAGTTTCCAGGATCCGTTGAGGCACCACCTTTGTGGAGAGGGACCACTGTTGCTGTACGCCACTCTTTGGGTACATATCCTGTAGTAAGACTGAGATTGAACAGTAGTTTTATGTTTGGGTTTAGTTCTTCTTGGAGTTCATGTAGGACGCAGCCCGGGACACTGTCTGGTCCCATTGATGCTGTGTTTTTTGCTTTGGAGAGGGCGGCTCTTACCTCAGCATCTGAGATGTCATGGGGGCAGCACTCTGCTGGGACAGATATTTGCCCTTTTGGTGGGGAAGGGGGGGGTTTGCGCTGAACCTCTCAGCTAGGATGTTGGCAATGTCTGTGGGTTCAGTGTATTTTTTGTTATTTTGGACTAATTCTGAGCATATCTGGGAATTCCCACCCAGGTTCCTAACATAACTAAAGAAAGCCTTGTGATTATCCTTAGTGTCCTGTGCAATTTTTCTCTCGAAGCTGGCCTTGGACGATTTTATGAGTGCCCATAATTTTTTGCCAATACTGATCAGAGATGCCTTCCCTTTTTGGGATTTTGCTCTATCATGTAGTAGCTTCCTCCTTCTATTGTATAGTTTGTTTATGGCTGGGGTCCACCAGACAGGACGCCTGCCTTTGGAGGATTGGGTCTTGATTTTGCTTGGGATTGCATGATCCATGCATTCCTGGAGGTGTTCATAGCATACGTTTATAAAGGATTCTGTGGTCTGGGCCGTATTTTCCACAGGCCCGGGGGCTTTGAAGGATTCCACCTTGGTTTTGAGGAGTGTGAAATTTGCTTTAGAGAAGTTTTTCACTGTGGTTTTCTGGGCAGGGGCTGGGGTCGGGATGTGAATATCTAGTGAGATTAGTTTATGATCTGATCTTACCAGTGAGGGATACACTTCTGGTCTGGAGCATAGAGTCCCCATGTTGGTGATGATCAGGTCCAGTATGTTTTCCCCTCTTGTGGGAGTGGTAACAAGCTGTTCCATAGCATTTGAGTTTATAAATTCTAGGAACCTTTGGGCTAGGGTGTTGAAGCTAGAGTAATGCTCCCAGTCTATGTTTGGGTAGTTGAAGTTGCCCAATATAATGGTGTTTGGAGAGACCTTCATATTTTCCAGTGTTCTCAGGAAGACCGAGTGGGGTTCCTGGGTTTGGGAGGATGGTCTGTAGCAGGCTATAAACTGGAAGGCAGTTTTACCCACTGTTAGTTGCACATGGATAGTCTCTGATGCTTTGTGCTGTGCCACCAACCTGGAGGTGTGGGTATCTTTGACAAATATTGATACTCCCCCTCCTTTTGTGATTCAGTCCAAGTTTTGGGGCCGAAAAACATGGTATGAGGTATAACCTGGTAGTGCTGGGGTGCTCTCGGGAGCCTTGAACCAGGTTTCTGTTACTGCACAGATATCGATGTTCTCCATGCTAAGGAGAGTTTTGAGTGCGTGCATCTTGAGGTTTAGACTTCTGGCATTGAGTAGCATTACTCTTAGTTTCTTATCCCTTGTGATACCTATGGAGGTGGGTTTGTCTTTTGAGCCTTGCCTAAAAAAGGCACTATGGGGGTGGCAAGAGCCTTTGCCAATATCCGAAAGCCCAGGGGTGACAGGTGCAAGCCGTCCCTAGCAAATCATTGTGGCTTGTTGAGCATGTCATCCCAGGCTGACAGGCATTGGATCCCCTTTGAATGACACCAATACTTAAGCCAATTGTTGAAATTGATCATCTTATCTTCTTATTGTGGCATCATTCTTGGTGAGGGTAAGATGCTACTCAAGGTCATACTGGCCTGGGCTACATGCTCAGAGAGCTCCTCTATGTCTCTTTTCATGTAGTCCAGAGAGGTACATCTCAGGTCATTCACACCAGCATGGACAATGACTGAGTCATATTTGTACTTGCCTTGGAGTGACCTAAGTGCTTGTATTATGTAACGGATCCTAGCGCCTGATAGGCAGCTCACCATGACCTTCTCCTTGTTCAGCCTGGTGAGAGGGACGTCAGTGTGCCTGATGATAGAGTCACCTATTACAAGTGTATCAGGTGTGTTGTTTAGCCGTAAGGGCTGTGACTGTTCGGCACACTGGCTTTGTGAGCTATGTGTTGCACGTGTTTTGTTTTGGGGTAGCTGTTGCTTGGGTGTCTGCTTTGGAGGTCTCTGTTGCTTAGGCAGATTTTTATTTAGAGCCTTTGAGTATGTTTTTGTGTGTTTGTTTGGTTTGCTGTCATGGTAGGTCTATGTGAGACTGGAATTGTAGTGAGTGTGGTTTCAACAACAGTACAACACCAAATGTTCCTTCTTATGGGAGCAGCAATCGCTGAGTATACTCCTTCACAAGTCTTTTGTCAGCAAAAACAGATAAACCAGCATGTAAACATTTAAGACTGGAACAAGACTTCTTTATTCACAAAACAGTAAACCCAAGCGCTTTCGCCTGAGTCTCAGGCTTTTTCAAGGTAAAATATTTTTAGGATAACTTGCAGGTTCACTCTTAAGTAGGCGCATTGTTTTTCCTGTTAACTAGGTTGGTGTCTGTTTGGGGTCTGCATATAAATAGTTCTTACTCATGACTAAATCTTCATGCAGACATGTTAATACTTTTAGCCAGAAGTTAGGTACTGCATCTGAGCGTGGGGTTTTCCAATTAGAGGCTTTCCTTAACTTTGTTTCAATCTCTATTGCCATTACCTCATCCCATTTCATGTCCTGTACATTTGAACATCTTATTCTTTCTTTTACTTCTATCCATTCAGCATCTTTGTTATGTTCCACAAGATCTTCATAGATACTTCTCCAAAATGAATCTATTTCTTTCATGGGTGGTCTTTCACTTCCTTTTGCCTTGTTTCCCAATTCCCTATAGAACTTTTTGGGGTCCTCAAATTGCTTATTTTGTACTTTCCCTTTATATTTATCTCTGTATCCCCTAAGTTTTTCCTGCCTGTGCTGAGATTTTTAGTTTATTATTTGCAATAGTGCAAGATATATCCTCATCTGTTACAATACTGCACAATGCTTTTATCATGTCTATCTTTAAGTATTTTTGTTGATGTGTTCCATCTTCTATACTCTTCTAACAGTGACACCTTGTTTTAATTGCTTTATAGTTTTCTCTATTCCATACTTCCATGACACTATTCGAGCTCTCCCTTTCCCTTACTACCCTGTGTTGTTGTGGTAGAATTTTATCTGTTATTAATTTAGCTGCACAATAGTATATCCTGTTCACTTCTGTTATTCTGTGGTTGAGCATGGCGTGGCTGACTGATGTTAAGGAGAGGGTAGGTACTTCAATGACATATGGAAATATGGGGGGACAGATAAGATGTAGAACAGGGTGGTTCAACTTTGTTCTGGTAACAACAGTGTAATACACATAGTGAACACTCAGGGTTTAAAGGGGTGTTAGGCAGATTGATGAGGTATTTCACTTTTAAATGCTTAACACTGAATGTGACATTTAAGGCATAACATACAAAGGGCATTAACTCATTGGCCGATTCCCTCTTTTACACTGGCCCCGGTTCAGGTTGCTGGCTCCAAATGCAAATCCAACCCCATATCAAGTGCCAGGTCAATTGTGGACCAAATGAGTGGATGAGAATGGTGGCTGATATGTAACGCTCTCAGTGGAAGGACAATGGTAAAGTATAATAAATGTGTACAACAATTTTTGCAGACTAGATTATCCTGGGAGAGGGAACCAGCATGGCCAATTCTACCAGACCAAATCAGAGCATATATTTTAGTAATGAAGGAAAAGGATTGGAGCTTAGGGCTATCAAGCAGCAAACTTTCGGCCTTGAATTGGTTTCCTCAGGTTTGGAGTTAAAGGAATTAGCAAATTAATTTCAAATTTGAACAATGTTTAAAGTCAGGGGAGGCAAATGGCCATGATTCGAGACAACAGGTATCCCATAGGACCATCAGTACTACAATAACTGTGGATGGCTATCCCAGAAGTGTGATATAGTTTAGGTCTGCCTTTCTTTTGGTGCATGTTAGGGGAGGACACTTGGGTTTATGTGGCTAGATGCTAAACAGATCAAAAAGGGAAGGATCAGTGAGTAAGAGTTATCACCCAAAAGTTTTGGAATGAAGCTTGAGTGCAATCTTGCTAGAATATCACAAACAGAAGGGTATGCTACCAGATCCAGTCTTCTGTCTTCAACAAGGGGATCCTCTCAAACAGTATCAAGTGAGGGAAGTCATACTGGAAACAGTGAAGTTGTGTAGTTTAGACACAGATATACATTGTATTAATCTCAAATAGGGACAGCATCATATGTATGCATAATGGCGGGATCACAGGCTGACAGAGACTGGTCAAGTGGAAGTGAAATACTTGCAGAAGTTAGGTATGTACAGCTGTAACTCTTATTTTGTGTTGCAGCTTATGTGTTAATGGACTGGAAGTGCATCTGGATAGTGGGTCATTAATTTATCCGGATGTTCCATCATTAAGTCCAAGGCAAGTCAGATTCATCCCTTAAGGCAGAATCAATAATCTTGCAAGATAGTGTTGCTTGGGGTGTCAGGCATGCAATGGCACCAGCTTAGGGCAGTGTTACAGCAAGCAGCCAGTATACATAATCCCCCTCAGTTATTCTGAATTTGGGTGGTAATGGCTTGATCATGCAGGAGGTAAGTTATATACATGAGCACTAGCCATGGACTATTATTGCTTGGTCAGAAGTGGTAGAAAAGGAACTGGAGGGGGCTAGGTCCATAGAAGCAGTAGAGAGGATGAGGCAGAGAATCAATAATACTATGGACAAGTTATTAAGGAACATGTACATTTCTCACCCTGGTATTCAAGTCAGATGGCCAGATAGGTATGACAGAGGGTTCATTTTTTAGAGGACAGTGTGAAGGTTTTCTATACAGAATTACAGGTAGATTTAGCTGGAATAGGTCTACGCTTAGGGTGATAGATGTGCTTGGCAGAAGGTATGAAAGGTAAGGGAGGCCAATGTACATGGAGGGACTCAGAACTGTTTAGATGGACCTTCCACAGGCCAGACAGCCCTAAGAGGTGGTTGCCAGGGGAACACCCATCCTAGAAACATTCATTGGCAGATTGCAAGACAGCCTACAGAAATAAAGTGAAAATGTTATGCAGTGGGTAACATGAATTGAAAGTGCCAGATATTTATAGTGTTGGCTGTTGCTCTGTAGTGTTTAAGGCACAGCTATGATGTAAAGAAATGTCCTCCATAAAATTCTTGCCTTGTGCACATCTCCAAATAATTGGCTTCAGTCAGTTTGGGTTACTGGCAGTAACTGGCGATAAACACACGACTACAGCCATTTAATCCAGCTGAGGTCTTTGTGGTTCATTAAGTAATAATTGTGATGCTCAAATGCTATGCGATGTGTTGAATTGGTCCTGCAATGTCTTAATGTTATACAAAGAGTTGAATTGGTCATGCAGCATCTTACTCGTGATTTTATATAGTATTGTCCAACAACAATTACATGTAAAGGAACTTTGATAAACAATAAAAAAAATGGTTGCCATTTCACTACGGGCAGATAAATGATAGTGCAGGGTAATGTTAGCAAGTACAAGAAAGACTCTGAAGTGCAAGACTGCTGGACATGAGTAGTTTTGATCAGAGTAAAGTTAGCCTGGTGTGGAACAGGAACTGAGCAAGGAGTTCAGGCGGTAGTGCTTAAGTTGTAGTTTGAATTGTTTGTTAGACTCTATTTGTTTTAAGTTGTGTATGTAAATTATTCCATAATCTAGCAACAGAGTAGGGATACAAGGGCTCAGACGCTGTTATTAGACAAAGTTAGGTGAAGAAGCAGATTGTAGAGTGGAGGATCTGTCTGGGGGATGCATTTGCAATATGTTGTTCAGTGCTGGCATTGTTCAAGTTTGTACATGAGTTTGTGTGGTGATTAGTTGTCAAAAAGTTAAGGAGTCTGGGTATTTCAGGTGTTTAAAGGTATGGCAGTGATCTTTATAACGCAATGTTTGTGGCAAATTTTATGGGGTTATTGTAACATTGTTTTACGAGATAGAGATTTCAGTAGATTAAGCAAAATGGGAGCAGTATTTTATTTGAAATCGAAATTTTAGGTTTTCATCTATTTTGTGACAGCTACATGGTTTGTATGAGACAGCAGTTCAATTTTTATACTGTTAGATGAGGTTATGGGGAAAAGGTTCTTGGTTAGAGAGTACTTTGGAGGTAAACAGGATTTACTTAGCAGTTTTTTTGGAGGTAAGAAATAGAGTTAGATAGCTAAGCTTCAACTAGTGAGGGATCAGAGTTAGTATTTCTTGTTTCTCAACATTTTTTGCTGGACAGATGAGTGTAGACTCATCTGCATATTGTATAGTGGTTGCATGTCTGCTAACTGCATGGAGTTCAGGAATTAATATATTAAATAGAAATGGTCCAAAAATGGATGCTTGGGGTTACAAGGACAAGGGGAAAGTGGAGAAATTGTCCTGCCATTTTACAACCTGATATCTATTACAGGGGTTGCTAGTAAATCAAGTGACTGATGAAGACTCAAGTCCAAGGGAGACCAGTTCTTGTCACCTTAACACTGGAGACTGTATCAAATCCTTTTCACAGGTCTAGGAAAATTGGCTGATGTTGGATTATCCAAGTTTCTGTTTTAGATTTTGCATAAATTTAAAAATACTAAAATAATTGATTTGTTATGGGACAGTATTACACATGCAAGGTGTGGTTGTGTTGTAGAAACTGTTCATAATTTATGTTAAGTGCATCATTTTTATTTTTTCCTCCTTTATTTTGGGGGAAATGAGTGTGATGGAAAACAAGGTGAACTGTAATTGAAAGGCAAATTGATAATGACCAGTTAAAAATGCTTTCTCTCTCTATTTTCTGTAGGGGAAGCAGTGTTATTGTCAGATTTTTTTTTTCTCAAAGCTTAGGGATAGGTCTTGGGGCCTCCATTATTAAGGATATACTTCTGAGGTGCAAGCCAAAACCAGTGGACTATGGCTGACCAAGTTTGCAGATGACTGCAAGCTGGGAGCAGTCATCAATCCCTCAAGTGATGTGGACGTCCTCCAAGGAGGGTCTCACCCAAACAAAACTGGTGCCAGAAACAAGCTGAATGCCAAAATATGCATCATCACTCCCTTTGGGGAGAGTGACATCCTGACATATTATCACATTAATAACAATGTCCTAAGTACACAATCATAGTAAGGGATTTGGGCACCCAGGTTGATAGCAACCTGACTTTTGACCACCATGTTGCTTCCGTTGTACGGAAAGCTTCCTACATGGCCCACCTCATAAGTAAGGGTATCTCATCCAGGGGCAAAGAGGTCAAAACATCCCTGTATTCTTCCCTTATAAGGCCAATTATTTAGTACAATGCCCCCTTCAGCATGCATCTCGCAAAGCACATGCAGCAGCTGGAATGACCACAGAGGTTCCTCACCAGGAGAATCTAGGACCTCAAAGATCTACTCTACACAGATCTTCTCAGTTTCATACAGACTCCTCAGGGGTGACCTCTGTTTGACATATAAAGCAATCTCAGACCCTGGCTTGATGGGACTGTTGCACATCTGCAAGTCAAGCTCCACTCAAGCAACCCATATGCGTGACCTCAACCTGGTCTGTGACATCAATAGGACTTGTTGGTGGGACAGATTTGTGTCCCAGAGGCTCCCCCATCTGAGGACTAGACTTCCTCTCCACGTCAGAATACCTCATTACCCTTTTTAAGCGTAACCTGGATAACTGGATGGGAAACAGAAAATACACCCCTGGGATTCCACCTGTGTCCCTGCTGGACAGGTGCTTTGGGTGCTGACTTGTCTAAATATGGGCTAAACTAATGGCTATTATAAGGGCCTCAGGGCCAATAGCCTAGTAACCTCCTATGATCTTATTAACAATATAAAAATTCTCAGAGAATAAAAAATTTTAGTAATGTTTCCAAAACGGAGTTTACAAAGAAATATGAGTAAAGGCAAAACTGTAGCAACTAATTCTAGCCAAATTACATGAAATGTACGTTCGTACCACTTGGTATTCTTATGCAGTGAAGTAACTGCTTACTGATAAGTGACCTGTACGAGTAAAAATTATTTGTAAATACCTGTCGTGCAGTCTGAAGTTGGGATATTTCACTGAACTCTGATTCTAGCTGTTAAAGGTTGTTGTTACATGATGCATACAGTTCACAATGCTTACTAAAGAAATATAGGCACTGGTACAAACAGATTACTAAGTAAAATAAAAATGTGGCTTATCTGAAGCCACACCTCAGACTTGCAGTGTGCATACCTGTGTTTCTGGACACTTTCAGTCTATGCTGAAACATGAGCTTATATGTGCATATACTGCTTTTTTGACGGTAGAGACATCATACATACACAATTTATCTTACATTTGTTAACCAAATATGTTAAATGGTCAGAAAACACTTTTGGGCCATAACTATTACACTTATAGAAGTAAAACTGATGAAAAAAAGATAACTACTGAATAAAGCAACATAATGCATTAGCCTCTAGCTATGTGCATGTGCTGCATGTATAGCACAGACTCTTGAGACCATCACTTTTGGCCAGCGAAGATAATATTTCATCACATTACAGGCAACTGCATTATCAGAAAATGTATTTCTGTATAATGATATCCCTTTTTTGTTATGTGGCCTGCATGCAGACTTTATACTTCGTTTCCCCAACTCTTCTTTTGCTTGGACTCTACCAATCTATGTTGAAATGTTATTTTTGCGGGACCTGCAATTTGTAATTCTTTACCAGAACTCCTCTATTCAGTGCAGTCTATGTGCCTTCCTTTGCCGTTTAACATGCAATGCACAAAGTGTATTAATTTCTGGTTTCTTTATTTCATTTATTTTACAATTTTTATTAACTGGGTGGGTGGACTGGTTCATGGCCCAGGGAAATAAAATCTTAAACAATGCAAGTATAATTTGCAATGTAATCACAACACATACACAGATACATGCTTAAAATAAATATGAGTGGGAATACCTTCTGTTGTAAGCTGCCACTCTTTCTTACTTCCTTTGCTGCAATCAGTGGGATACATACATTAGTAGTAATGGAGGCAAAATATAGTAACGAGAATCACTGCAAAAAAATGGGGTTACTGAGTGTTTTGGTCTCTCTTTTATCTTTTTTTTTTCAAAACAGGTTTATTGTTTTAACATATAAGAGAAATATCATAACAATTTTATACAAGTAATTAAAAATAGGTATTATTATAATATTCAACAAAACAACTATCTCTCTTTTATCTAATGACAATTAAAACATCTGTGAAATAAAGTTAAATCTACGTATCCCTAAATTATAAATTGTTAAAATGCACGCCCGTGCACTATATGCAGTTTTGGTCCATTTATGTAGTTCTGCTAAAGTCTGATTAGGTCCCAGATTATATAGTCACTAGCTTGTCCACTTGTTGGCCCACTTTGGTGTCATCAGCATGATAAGACTGGCAGCCTGTTGGGCTTTCTCCCGCTTAAACCTGTTTCTAAAGGAACATGTTGTTAGATCTGCATCGGTGAAAGTAGAATTCAGATGTGGTGTCTGAGAAGTCAGAAAATGTAGGACTTTCGCCTTCTTGTCAGCACTCCACGGTACGTCCGAAGTTTGTTTTTTCCGTTTGAAGGTCCTCGGTTTCCACGGAGAGACCAAACCTTTGCTCTTCTTCCCCCAAAGCTGACGGAGGCCTTTAGTATGACTGGTTTGTGAAGGCAACTTCCGGTCTGTTCCGAGGTTAGGCAGCGAGTCTGCTAATGTGTGATGAGGTACACAAGTGGACAAACATTGATGTGATTTGTGGGTGTCCTTGGAACTTGATTTTGATGTTGAAGCCATGTAAGGGGGTGGCTGCATACTAGCCAGAGAACAGGACGTTGTGAAGGAGTACTCTGAAGTTGTGTCTCCCATTCCACTGTCCAAGAGCGAGAGAGTGTCCGACGGGACCGAGCTCAGCTGCAGTGAAATTACCTTTGTCAGAACCTTTGCATTTTCTGCCACTTTGGAAAGTACCAGGTTAACTAAGCGTATCCCATTTCCGATGTCAGCTTTACATTTAGGACAACAACTTTTAGTTCCCCTGCGAGACTGAATCCACTCGGCACAGGCCCGGCATACGTTGTGTCCACAGTCCAAAATAACAGGGTCCGTAAACAGCTCCTTACAATGAGGGCAACTCAAATCCTTCAAAACCTCTGAAAATGCCCATTTGTAGACATCCATCCTAAATTAACAGACGGTTGAAAGCAAATCCGAAACCATAAACTACTCAAACGAAAGCATTCTCAGCAGTGACACGTGACTACACCAGACCTGGAAGCCTTTGTTGTAGGTTTCACTTGTCGAAGGGTGAGGCTTTCCTTCAGTTTTTGATTTTCAGGGAAACTGATGGTGTCGGGTGACAACACTGCGGTAAATATTACATTTTGCATCGTAGCAGATATCTCTCACGTCCGATCCAACGCATTTAGGTGACCAGCTAACACGATAAATATCTAAAGCTGTTTTTTCCCCTGGATGAAACATTACAAAGATGGACAGCTATCTTAGAAGTACACCTCTAACTTTCTCATACAGGTTGGGGCGTTATTTCTGTAACTGACAGAACTGATTGACAGTCCTGCATCACACCGACTTGTGTATTGTCATAAAGAAACCAGAAACAGCTGAGAGATGAAATTTGAGAAAAAGAAAGGAGAGAGATTGGTAGATGAAAAAAGCCTGTTTTCAGAGAATAGTAGAGGAAAATGCATTGACATAACAAAGGTTTAGCCAGGTTGCAGCAAGTTAACATTTGTCCAAGGCAAGTTGCCTTGGGTTTAGATGTAGGTAGGGGTGTGGGTGGACAGGTAAGATCAGGATAGGTCAGGAGAGTTGAGGGGGTTAAGCTAGCTGGAGGAAGTAGTGAAAAGGCCAGGAACAAAGCAAGCTTATCTTTACCTTTCCTACCTCAGCAACTTTCGAGTGAGCTAGCACCGTGGGTGGTTTTCTTTGAGCAAGGTAAGGACCTTTTTGTTTTCGTTTCGACTGTAGTATCGAGTTACACATTTTTTTGTTAGTCTTGGTTAGGGAGGTAAACAGTTATTTAGCATGAGAATGTCTGACTTTTGTAGTTTAATTGTATAAAAGTAAAATATATCTCACTCTCTACTCCGCTCCAGACTATCCCATCTAACCCTCTCACACACTGTCCTCAACTGGTTCTCCCAGCTACCTGTCTAACAGACAACAATCAGTTAGATGGCTTACCTCTTGCTCCCCTTTCCTCTCTATCCAAACTGAGGTACCTCTAGGCTCCATCCTTGGCCCTCTGCTGTTCAACATCTTTACCAATAATCTCCATACTTCTTGTGGTCACTCCTCTATCGTCCAGTATGCAAATGAATCCACATTGATGTCTGTCATTGAAAACTTGTCAGACCCATTTACTACACAACGCTGCTTTTATTCTGTAGAAAAATGGCTGAATGACAATCAGCTTCATCCTCAATCCCAATAAAACAAAGCTCCACCTTTTTCTGCCTAACTCCCTCTCACACTGTAAACAATATCTTCTCTCAACAACACTGTTATAAAAGTTGAAACACAAACTAAACTCCTCATCACCATTATTGATGACCACCTAAAATTTGACCTATATGTCCAACAAAGCATAAAAAAACCCCACCAAAAATTAGGCCTACTTTACAGAAATAAAAAAAAAACCTAAATGCAGAATCCAAACGTACCCTTGCTCGAACTTTCTTACTACCTGTCAAGATTGGGAAAAGATGGGCAAAGGCTGCAGCCTAGTCAAATAGAATTTGATACATCATTCTGTCATTTGTATAAATAAATGTAAAATACAGGCTTGTATATTTAAATGAAAGAAAACACTGTAAAAGTTGAATTTCAAGATTGTTGCAACATTGCCATCTACTGTAACGAAAATCAAGCCAAGCATTTCAAATGTTCTTTGATGTTACAATTATCGAAAAAAGTGTTGCTGAAGCGGCTGGCTGAACACATTCTTTCTATTGTCTTAACTTAAGGAATAATTGCTAGAGTGTACTTGTGAAATGTCTTTTATTGTTGTAGTTTTCTGAGTAGGTGTTAGATTGCTAAATAATGCAGTTTGTTTGCCTGGGATCTCCAGACTAAGCATCAAAATGATGTGATGTGAATACTGAGAAAACCTAAGTGTCAAAATGATGTAATTTGGGAGGGCCTTAGCAGAGCTGTTTGTTAGTGTTTTAAAAACTATTGTTCATGTGAGAGACTGAAAGCATTTGTCTTGGACCATCAACCCAGCACTGCTTATGCTCTTTAAATATGTAAATAGGATTATAGCTGTGTGTTTTCTCTTAAGAATAGCTAAAGATTAGAAAGTTAGATTAAGTGTTTTTCTTTGGCATCAGACCTGTCCTACTGTATTATTTTAAGTTTGTGTGTGATCTCTGAACTCTTAGATATCTCTGTGGTGTATTAGTATTGTCTTGTGTTGTAATTATTTATTATTAAATATTTTAAAACCTTTACCTGTGGCTGGTTTGTATAGAGAAGTAGGCTCTAGAGTACACTGCATAGTTATAGAGTTCATTGTAATAGGCCACTCTAATAAGCCTTAGACTGAATAGTCACATTACCAATTGGATAATAATATTGCACAGTAATAATTGGACACCCTTTTAAGGGCCTTTGAGTAGCTGATAATTATTTACCTGGTGGTGGCAGGAATTACTACCGTATAGTCTGGGTAAAGGGGCACAGCTGGAGAATCTGTGTCAGCCTTTCCCAGGAGTTTCTGTGAAGTTGTATAAATACTTACTCAAAGTGTGTGTCATGTGTCAGCTACCTGGGCAGGGACACGAAGCACTGGTGGGACAGAGAGGGTACTGGAGGTTAGCTTGCCAGCTAGGTTGAGATCTGGACCCTATAACTGTGCCAGTGGGGAGTCTTATTGAGACATGGAGAGCAAGGGAGCAACCAACCCCAGACTGTGATCTCTGTGTGCACTTAAGGGAAATTGTACTTTACTGTGTGTATTAGTTATCCTTTCCTCTCTTCTATGAGACAGCCTCCCTGGTGTTAGTGGTGAGGACTGAGGCCCCTTGATTGCTGGGCCAGGACACATTCGTTACACTACCCACCCTACTCTATGCCTCCCCTATCCTGACTAACCTACAATCTTCCCTTATTCACACACTTGAAACAAGTTGCTAGAAGAAGAAAAGAAAGGAAGAGCCTGTTGTGGTTTGTGTTATTTTCTGATGATTCCTGTGGATATACTGGTTTACTGGTCTACTGGTGTGTGGTAAAAAGACTGCTTCCTTTTCGAGTGTGGTTTATATAAGTTGCTAGATTTGCTGTAAATCATCCCTACTTCTCTCTCCACTGCCTGGCCCTACAGGTACTTCACTGGCTTGAACTCCTACATCAGCTTACTCTCGCTCAACTCCAAACTGCTCACGCCCTTTTCAGTAACCCCACTACCTGCCCATCACTTTCCAAATACACCCCCAATCATTCTCTTCATAATTCCAACCAATTCTTACTACTGACCTATAAATCCTGTAAAAATATAGGCAAAAACCTTTATAAATACTCTGTCTCACATAGCTGGAACAAACTCCCATTACATATCAGAAGTATAACTCATGCTAACAAGTTTAAAAAGACACTAAAAGATTACCTGCTTAACTCCAAGGATTTGTCACTGCAATAACCCCACTTAACCTCCCATACACCTCTGTCTATTCACATTCTACAACCTCTACTTAGGAAGTGTCTTGGCATTACTTCTAATTCTTGTAAATATTAGAACATGCTAGCTTTTCAGCACTGTGACTAAACTGTTTGCATGTTTATATTTTTAGTATTCACACTATGCGACAACTATAATTTGTTCTGTGTACTGGCATTTCAGTTTGTACTCTATACTCTATTTTATCTTATGTATAATGTTTCTTTTACTTTTTATTGCTGTAGATGTTATATCTTCTTTTTTTTTTGTAAATCAGCTGGACAAACCCAGTTAACAAATGTGAAATAAAATAAAAAAATTGCCTTATTTTGGAGATTTAAAAATGCATTTACAGTTTCAAGAGGCCTAGGGATAAAGGCTGTAAGCAGACTGGAGGCTTGATTGTGGTTGAGGTAGCAGTTGTAAAGGTAGCCAACAAAGTATATTAATCCATCCATCCATATAATCTAAAAAAAATCAAGTAAATAAATAATCTAGTAATTTCAAGGAAGGCTTGAATCTTATTGCATAGGGCCCACTAGTTTTGTAAACAAAGACTGATAGTCCAGGCCAGATGCCCGAGGATTAACTAGCGGGTTCAGGAATGAAGTAAGCTGTAGGGTTGGTAATCCAAGACAAGATTGTTTTTGGATAGAATAATTAGTAAAGCATATAAAATACTGCATGATAATTACAAGAATCAGTCAGAAGAGCTTAGAAAGGATTGGAAAGAGAGATTGGATAAGCAATTCACAAATAGACAATGAGGGGATATATGTACATCTCCCAAATATGCAACAAAGTCTAGAAGATTTAGGATCTTTGCCTGGAAATGTTTACACGTGTATTTTTATACCCCAAGTACACTCCAAATAATTTTTCCTCTGGTGGATGGTGTGAAGGGCAAGAAGGAGGTAGCTGGGAACATATTTTTGGAGGTGTGATGACCTGGAGAATTTTGGGATTCCCCGCGGGCCATTCTGTCAGAGATGCTGGGTGGTAGAGTGGACTGACTGGGGAGATGATTCTTTTGAGTTATGTTACAGAATTGGAATTGCCTAGACATAGTAAAGCCTTGCTGAGTCTAATTAAGGTGGCTGCCAAAAAAGCAATTACTAGAAAATAGAAATTGGTGTCTAGACCAGCCTTACTAGAAGTAGTGAATATAGTATCAGAGATAAAACAACTGGAATTGGGATCTTTAGAAAGGAGAAGGGGCAAACTACATAGAAAAAAATGGGAATTGTGGGAACAATATATGCTTAACAGTAATGAGGTTTAAGCGGCAGGATTTGAATGAGCTATATAATGCTTAACTGACAATGACTGGATGGTTTATAAGTGATGTATAATGTTTACAACTACAGTTGTTTCAATGGTGTCTGTAATGCAAATGGTTTGCAACTAAAGTGATATCATTTTGTATGGTTTTCATTTATATAAATGTAAGATTGCCTTTGCCACATGTGGAAATCAAATATAGATGTTGGAAAAAAAAGATTGTTTATGGATAGTACTGTGTAAATATATATATATATATATATATATATATAACACACACATACACACACACACACATATATATATATATATATATATATATATATATATATATATATATATGTATGTATATATATAATATACACATACATACACGCACACACACATAAAACATATTAACAAAAAATCACAACTCAGCCAGGTGAAGAAGCAAGCATACAGTAGTGATAGTGAGTGTAGGCCTGCTGGTTGGGAAGGTAATCACACAGCAGGGCTAGTGAGTTGAATCCTGGGGTGATTGGGATTTAATTCTGGCGTGGGTTGTTTCAACCAGTGTTTAGAAACTGATGTCGATAGTGGTTGACCATTATTGTTATTGAGCAATGCATCTTAGAAACCTTGCTGGCTCCAAATGCAAATCCACCCCTCGATCAAGTGCCAGGTCAGTTGTGGGTCAAATGACTGAATGAGAATGGTGGCTGATGGGTAATGCCCTCAGTGGAAGGACAAGGGTAAGGTAAAATAAATGCATGCAACAATTTCTGCAGACTAGATTATCCTGGGGTTGGGAACCAGCATGGCCAATTCTTGCAGACCAAATTAGGGAATATATTGTAGTAATGAAGGAAGATGGTTGGAGTTTAGGGCTATCAGGGAGCAAACTGTCAGCTATGAATTGGTTTCTTCAGGTTGGGGGTTAAAGGACTTGGCAAATTCATTTCAAGTTTGAATGATGTTTAAAGTTAGGGGAGGCAAACACCCAAGATTTGAGAGAACAGGTACCCCACAACACCATCTGTACTATGACAAAAGTGCTTTTCATCGTATAAAATAGTATTGTTTAGATCTGCCTTTCTTTTGGATTTTTATGGTGGCTTTAGATGGTTAGAGATCATTCAACCAAACTGAAAGACTGGCCAATGGATGTTGTTGCCTTTGGTGCCTGTACATATGTTATCGGAGGACACTTGGGTTTACGTGGCTAGATCCAAAACAGATCAAGAAGGGAAGGGTCAGTGGATAAGAATTATTACCCTAAAAGGCTTTGGAATGGAGCTTGAGTACAGTCGTCCTAGAGTATCACAACCAGAGGGGTATGTAAGCAGATCCTTTCTTCTGTCATTAGCAAAGGGATCCCCTCAAACAGTATTAAATGATGGTAGCGATACAGGAAACAATGAAGGTGTGTGGCTTAGACACAGATATACATTGTATTCATTTCAGATAGAGGCAGCATCTTATGTGCATCCAATGGGGGCATCACAAGCTGACATACAAAGACTGGTGAGGTGGAAGTCAAATGCTTATAGACGTTATGTTAGGTGTAACATAACAGCTTTAACTCTTGTTTTCATGTTGGATCTCACACATCAATGGATTGGAAGTGCATCTGGATAGTAGGTCATTTATTTATCCGGAGGTTCCATCATTAGGTCCAGGACAGGTTGGATTCACCCCTGAAGGCAGAATCAATAATCTTGCAAGACAGTGTTGCTTGGGGTGTCAGGCATGCAGTGGCACCAGCTTAGGGTAGTGTCACAGCAAGCAGCCAGTGTCGGCAAACCCCCACAGCTAGTGTGCTGCATACAGGTGGTAATGACATATGCCAGTTTCTAGTTAAGGATCTGGTTGGCTCGATCACCCTGGATGTAAGTTATGTACATGAGCACTGGCCATGTGCTATTATTGCTTCATCAGAAGTGGTACAGAGGAGGAACTGGAGGAAGCTAGGTCCAAGGTAGTAGAGAAAATAAGGCAAAGAATCAGTAATACTATTGACAAGTTATTAAGGGACTTAAAAGGGATGTGGATAGGTATGATAGTGAGAGGTTTAATTTGTTGGAGGATGGTATGTGGGTTTTCTATACAGAATTACAGGCAGGTTTAGCTAGAATAGGCCTACAATTAGGGTGATAGGAGATGTGCTTGGCAGATGGCAGAAAAGGTAAGGGAGGCCAACGTACCTGGGGGGGAGCCCAGGACTCTCTAGATGGACCTTCCACATGCCAGACAGCCCAAAGGAGTGGTTGCCAGAGGACTACCCAGCCCAGAAATGGGAGCCCAGGACTCTCTAGATGGACCTTCCACATGCCAGACAGCCCAAAGGAGTGGTTGCCAGAGGACTACCCAGCCCAGAAATGTTCTTTGGCAGATTGTAAGGCAGACCAGAGAAATGAAGTGAAAATATTATGCAGTGGGTAACATAAATTGAAAGGGCCAGATACTGAATGTGCTATCTGTTGCTCTGTAGTGTTTAGGACATAGCTATGATGTAAAGAAATGGCCTCCATGAAATTCCTGCCTCATTCACATCTCCAAATAACTGGCTTCAATCTGTTTGGGTTAGTGGCAGTAACTGGCAATAAACACATGCTTGCAGCCATTTAATCCACCTGATGACTTTCTGGTTTATTAAGTAATAATTGTGATGCTCAAATGCTATGCAATGTCTTAACGTTATACAATGAATTGAACTGGTCATGCAACATCTTATTCATGGTTTTATGTAGTTTTGTCCAACAGTTACAAGTAAAGGAACTTTGATAAATAATCTAGCAACAGAGTAGGAATACAAGGGCTCAGAAGCAGTTGTTAGACAAAGTTAGGTGAAGAAGCAGTTTGTAGAGTGGAGGAAATGTTTGGGGGATATATTTGCAATATGTTGCTCAGTGCTGGCATTGTTCAGGTTTGTACATGAGCCTGTGTGGTGATTAGTTGTCAAAAAGTGAAGGAGTCCGGGTACTTCAGGTGTTTAAAGGCATGGCAGTGATCTTTATAAGGCAATGTTTGTGGCAAATTTTGTGGGGCTATTGTAACACTGTTTTAGAGTGTTTGATAGAGATTTCAGTAGATTAAGCAAAATGGGAGCAGTATTTTATATGAAATCAAAATGTTAGGTTTTCATCTATTTTGTGACAGCTACATGGTTTGTATGAGATAGCAGTTCAGTTTTTATACTGTTAGATGAGGTTATGGGGAAAAGATTATTGGTTAGAAAGTTCTTTGGAGGTAAACAGGATTTACTTAGCAGTTTTTATGGGGGGGGGTAAGAAATAGTGGGGAGTTAGACAACTAAGCTTTGACTAATATGAGGGATCCTTGAGTTAGTATTTCAAGTTTCTCAAGATGTTTTGCTGGATAGATGAGTGTAAACTCATCTGCACATTGTACAATGGTTGGATATCTGCTAACTGGATGTAGTTCACTAATTTAATATATTAAATAGAAATGGTCCAAGAATGGATCCCTGGAGTTACTCAAACAGGGAAGTGGAAGGTGGAGAAATTTGTTCTGCCATTTTACAAGCTATTTATTAGAGAGGTTGCTAGTAAACCATGTGATTGATGAAGACTCAGGTCCGAGAAAGACCAGTTGTTGTGTCACCCTAACATGGGAGACTGTCAAATGCTTTTGACAGGTCTAGAAAAAAATGGCTAGTGGTGAATAATCCAAGTTCCTGCTTTAGGTTTTGAATAAATTTTAAAATATTAAAATAATGAATTGATTTGTTATGGGACAGTATTACACATGAAAGGTATGGTGTTGTAGAAACTGTTCATAATTTATGTTAAGTGCATCATTTTTATATTTTCCTCCTTTATTTTGGGGGAAATGAGTGTGATGGAAAACAAGGTGAACATTAATTGAAAGGCAAACTGATAATGACCAGTTAAAAATGCTTTCTCTCTCTTTTTTCTGTAGGGGAAGCAGCGTTATTGTCAGATTTTTTCTCAAAGCTTATTTTCATCTGTAGATGAAGGGATTGTGGCACTACTGACAGAAGTAGAGGAAGTATTAACAGAATGACTTGGGCAGAGCTGTGAGGAAACACTGACAGTACCACTGAATTCATTATTTTTCTGTAACTGGCTGCTGTGTTCATTTTTTCCACCTTCAAAGGTCTGTAAATGATCCTCCTACTCAGACAGAAGCTTGTAGAGTAAATCCCATATCTGCATCTAAACCATATGTTGTGAGTGGGAGAACAACATTTTTTTAAACATTCTGCTTGAAGCTGAAAATGCCCATGCACTTTGCAAGTGTGTTGTCTCAAGTCTTTAATAACTGTTTTACATTCTGACCAAACACTTACATGATTTCCTTAACAGTTGCCTGTCGACAAGTTAGTGCTGCCTTGATATATTTGTGTAGTTTTTTTGTGACCTGCAGTGTACACCCATCAAGTGTCTGGGCAGGTCAGTCACTTTCTCATTCCAGATTATGCAGTCCGTTGCACTTCTCAGTCTGTCGCTTTGGTTATAAGGTGAGGGCTCTGAAATGAACAGTACTGAAAACCTCAGTGGCATTCAGCATCACTTGATTGCATTACCTTGCAGGTCGCAGGTCTGTGAATGCTGTGACCTTTTAAGGCAGAGAGGAAGACATCAGCAGTTCCTGCATTGAATGCAGAGATAAAGTACCCTTTGTAGTAGTCAGAAGAGTGCCTGCCTGTGACCAAGGGGACTTCCAGAAGGTCAGTCAGTCTTGTGGTTTTAGTCCTTGTTAAGTAGTTGAGGACAGATGTAATCTGACAAACTTGGGTACCTTCAGGAGAATGAAGACTTCAGGTGAGAATCCTGGCCTGTCCCTAGGTTCATAGGTGATTGGCACAAGAGCCTTTACAAGCCTAGCCAATAATACCCAGGATAATCATTACTCCCCAGGTATGGAACTGGGGTAGTAATAGAGTAGTGGGTCTTTGGGTGTTGCAGCCCCGAGTCGTTTTACAGACTGCCTCAGTCTATAATGGACATGGGCAGCATCGCATGAGTGAATTTACGGCTCCTCATCCATTTATTCAAATTCTTTTTGGAGAGAGTGAGGGGCACACTTTGTTTTATGAAGATGGGAAATTTATTTTATAGATAAGGTAGCCTTTGGCATACAAATCTGTCTCTCCAGCAAGTTGTGTTAGAGTCACAAATAAGGTTCTGGTCCATGGAATGCTTTACCTTTGTATATTTTTTCTTGAAAATATGTAAGATTTTCATTAGGGCTGGATCAGAGACCATGTCCCCTCTCAGTAGACGATATGAGACTGAGTAAAGGGACAGGATCTTTATTCAGTCTGCATAAGACATGTTTCTTGCCCTTTATATTTTTTTAGTAAGAAACCTCTGGAGCTGCTCTATTTGGTGTAAGTGCCTGGTTAGGTACATGGAGAAGGGAGCGCTGCACTTGATTATGGGCCTGATGAGGGCTGTCTACAGTGGCACTATGACTTCCTTTGATCTTAATGTCATGCTTTTTACTTATAAGTTGATCCGCACAGAAGGATTTCCTCACTACCATAGCTAACTGGTGGTCAAAGTTTAGGTTACTATCTATCTGTGTCCCTCACCACTGGGTCTACTTTTAGGGGTGTGCTATCAATATTGTAATTTGCTGGGATATCTAATTTACAGAAGGGTATGATTATGCATTTTTAGGATTTCTTCTCATACCATGGTTTTGGCATCTGTCGTTTGTCATTTTTAGGCATGTTTGTAGGATGTCAAGCATTGTGTGAGGATTCAGTGTTTGTTCTCAGCTTGCATTCATTTCAGTGGTGAACTTAATGAGCCAGAGGCTAACAACATTGACCTTCACTTCATAGAAGTATGTACCAAACAGGAGAGGTCCCAAGACTGAAAACTGTGGGACACCACTTATAATAGTTTCTTATCAAAGGGGATTCACTTATCTGTACATGTGTCCTGTCAGTGAGCTAGTTTGCAATCCATCTGATAATATGGGGTTTACGCCAAACTCAGGAAATTTATCTATGAACCCTGAGTGGGGGATTTGGCCATGTCCGGATAAGCTGTGTGTACCGTTTTACCTTCATCTGTGGCCCTGGTGACTTTCTCAAAGTAGTCCATCAGATTAAGCAGAAAAGACCTCCCTTTGACAAAGCCAAATTGGGTCTGGTTCAGTGTCTGAAGATTTCCTGAATCATTATTGATCAGGTCCATGATAATTGTCTCCATGGCCTGGCAAATAAGACTGGTCAAGCTTATGGGTCTGTGGTTCCGTGGGTCAGTTGTTGGCCCCCCTCCCCTTGTGCAGAGGGGATGACTTGCAGTCCTCTGGGACCAAGCCTGTCTAGAGACTATGGTTAAAGAGAATTTCTTGTGGCCCTAATAGAGTCTGTTTGAAGCTATTTAAGCAGCATTCTGGAATGTTGTTGGGACTGATGGAGGCTATATTTTTGGCATTAGTGAGTGCAGTAAGGACCTTTTCCCTCATAATGACCAGTAGGGGGATGCTTGCAGGTATTTCTTTGGGTGTGGTAGGAGGTGATGGGGAAAAGTTTGAACAGAACTTGGCAGTCAGCAGGTTTGCTATAGTTTTAGGCTGGGTGTAAGTGTTGCTATACTTGATTAACTTGGCATATTGTTGAGTATTTCCCTGAGGTTACAAAAATCATTTAAAAGAAGCCTTATGGTTATCTTTCACCTGGGAGGTTATCTTTGCATCGTAGTTTGCTTTGGTAGATTTGACCAGCTGTTATTTGTTTGTCTAGACATGTGAGTGCCTTTTTTGCATTGTTTTCTCTGTTCCTTCTTGGCTTTGTAGGGGAATTTTTTATTTTGGTTGATCAGCCTGTTTATGCTAGGGGTCAACCAGGGTGATATATTTTTGCCAGTAATAATAGGTTTGACTCTGGCAGGTACTGCCTACTCTATGCAGCTATGAGTGTGGTTGTACACTGCTTTTATGTACAGCTCAGATTAGGCCTTAGTGTCATCTGGGTTTGGAGGGGCTTGGAAGTTTAATAAGCTGTCACTTCATTTGAGGTAATTTACCTTAGCAAAGTTTTTAACAGGTTTGGAGTTTGGTGGGGGTTCTAGGTTAGTTTTAATACTAAAGGAGATCATTTTGTGTTCAAATCTTACCAGGGAGGAGATAATGTATGGGAGTAAGCAGCACCCCCATGTTTGTGAGTACCAGGTCTAGGATATTTGTACCTCTAGCTGGGTAGCTATCTAGGTGCTCCAGGATGTTTGCACTGAAGTCCAAAAACCTTTGAACAAGTGGGATATGGGTCATATATGTCTGCCAGTTCATAGAAGGAAGGGTACTTGAAGTAATCCATAAATACAGTGTTAGGCTGAACGTTAAGAGATTCCAGTAGGCTTAGGTAGGTGATGAGGTTTTCCAGACACATGTTAGGGCATCGGTAGCTAGCAAGGATATGAAAGGAGGTCTCACCATTGGTTTGTTTAGCATGGAACAGCTCAACTAATTCATGTTGGACCAGTCTAGCAGTGTACTTGTACTTTATGAACACTGAGACACCTCTTCCCCTTATATTATCCTGATCTAAGGGAGATCAAAATGTATAAAAGACAGTGTAGCCTTTAGCTGGGGTGATTTCCAGAGTTCTGAGCCATATGTCCATGACTGCACATATGTCTGCATTCTCCAGGGTGAGGAGTGCTTCCAGAGAGTGCATTTTTCTATTTAAACTCCTACCATTTAGCAGCAGTACCTTTAGGTACTTATGAGTCATTTCTGTTATATTGGAGTATTTAACAACTTGGTACAACTTAAAAAAGGCACTATGGAGATATATAAAGTTTTTGCCAGTATCCTGTAGCCAAGTGGTGACAAGTACAAAGCATCATGGTTTGTAGATCATGTCTCCCCAGGCTAGCAGATATTGAATCCCCTTGTTGTGACACCAGAAACTAAGCAAACTGTTGAAGTCAATCATTTTTTGCTGGTACTGTGGCATCATTGATGAAGATGGGATGTTGCTCAATGCTGGATTCATACCCATCTAGGGCACATAGAGAGCTCTCTCATGTCTCACTTCATATAGTCCGGTGAGGTACATCTTAGGTTGTTTGCTCCCACATGGACTACAAATGTGTTATACTGGTACTTGTGGTTTAAAGACTTAAGTGCATGCGTGATTTGGTGAATCCTGTCTCCACACAAACCGCTCACTGTGATGATCTTGTTTAGCCTGGTAAGGGGGGCATCAGTATGTCTTACAATGGAATCCCCATTAAATAGAATGTTTGGCTATGTGGTGTGTTGCCTTATGGACTTGGAAGCCAGGCTAGTATGATTTTTCAGATTTGTGTGCTGCATGAGATTCTGTCTTTTGTGTGTGTGTGTGTGTGTGTGTGTGTGTGTGTGTATGTGTTGGGCCACTGAGAGATGCTTTTAGTGTGCCTTGGAGGTTTGAGTAAATTACATGCAAGTATCTGCATATGTGAGTCTGTATGTTTGTTCCTTAGTGTTGGTAGTGAGTGCTTTGGGTGTAATGCTGACAATCTGGTTTGTATTTTTGTGTGTGTATTTGAGAGCTTTGCCTCCAGTGACATTGTGTGTCTACATCTCTCACACATCATATCTGCCTGTTCTAAACTTGAATAGCTGCCAGTGAAAATGAGACAGTTACTATACTGCCTCAGGATGCCCATATCCACCAGACCAGAAATAGATATGATAGAAAAGTGCCTATCCATTGTACTGGATCCTTAGTCCAGGTAAAGGAGTAGGGAAGAGTCACTTAAATGTCTAAGTGAGAGTGTTCAGTAGTATACTATAAGATGACCTGTAGTGGTGCTGTGGTCAGCACAAGCTGGCAGCTGTTTGAGCAGGTATGAACAGTTGGATACTATGGACAGTGTTTCCTATAGAATAATTTTAAACTGGAGAAGTTTTCTTAAATACAAGTCACAGATAACCGCATTTGCAAATCTCAGCAGGATGAAAGACTTTTACAGAGTTAAGCCCTTCAAACCAGTCAGCTAAACACACAATAAGCCTTCCACCAGCAGTCCCCCAACCAGGATGGGTTGAATCAGCATTCTTCTCCCACCAGAATACAGAATAAAACCCTGTTGTTTTACAATTAACTGGTTTTGAGCTCAAGTGCAGTAACAAATGCTTTACAACAAAACATAGAACTCCTATGATATCAGAAATCCTTGGAAATGGGGGGAGAGGGGCATGGCCAAGATGGGCAGAGAGTAGCAGCAAAATTCAACAGCTCCACTGAAGAAATCTAATCTACACTGGAATCTTGTCTACTAACTAATAATTTGTAACTTTGTCTGTCTAAACCTATAATAATTAACATTATCTACAACAATATCTACAAAAAATTAAAAAGAAGGCAAGTTTTCCAGTCAAAAATATACTTGAAAAATTATTTTCATTTGAAGGATAAATTCAACACGAGCTTCACTAAGACCAGTAATCAGGAATCCAGTCTCAAAAGAAATCTTCAAACTCTGATAACATACAGGATCTAAATACAAAAATTGATAACACTGACATCAAAATAGACCATTTTAAAGAAAAAAACAAATAGATGGAACTACTTCATGAAGACTTGACAACAAAAATCTAAATAACAAGCATCGAAGAAAAAAATACAAACACCTTTTGCCTCATTGAAAGGTGCAATATGTACACTGAATAACGATCCAAATAAATTAATAGAAAATGTTTATTCCCAATAAAAACGTATATTAGAACAAACTCGGTCAAGCGCTTTCATCCAGCAACCCTGGACTTCATCAGAACCTTTCAAACATTTAAAAAAAACGTCATTTATAAATCATGAATACAACCAATAAAAATCCACAATATAGTCACATGAAAATTTTTTAAAAAAAACATTAGTCATCAACTAAAAGTCACTACAACGTGTTAATTACATAACAAGGATCAAAACATTTCTCTTTTATAAAAGCAAAGCCTTATACTTTAAAAAATGGCATAATGGAAATGTGGTCGCATAGACGAAACACTAAATTACATGATGGCAGACTGATAGAAAATGAAAACAATGTAGAGTTTTTACTTAAGCAAAGCACCGTATTACAAAATAAACTTGATGATCTTGAAAACAGATCATGTCGAAACAACTTAAGGATTTTTGGGTTACCTGAGAACATAGAGGGAAATAACATGACAAGTTTTCTAACTACCTGGATACTAAAGATTCTTGATCTCCCAGACACTATGTCATTTGGCATAGAAAGAGCCCACCAGTCACTAACAGCTGCTAATACCATAAAAAAAAACAAACAAAAAAAAAAACAAGAACTGTTATAGTCAAATTTCTTTCTTAATCTGACAAAGAATTAGTCCTTAAAACTGCTTGGTCCAGATCTCCAATAAAATTCAGTGACACAATAATACATTTTTACAATTACTATTCACCCATGGTAATAGCCAAAAGGAAAATATTTTTACCTCAGATAAAAGAACTGAAAAGAGCACAAGTAAAGACTCGCCTTCTGTTTCCTGCAAAGCTGAAGATTTTCATCCCAGAAGGACCTAAGGTGTTTGAGGACCTAGACTCTGTGTTGATTTTTGCTAAAAAACATAAGATTTTAGAAAAAAAAAATAGAAAAAAATGGAATGGGCAAACTCTTCTCTAAAAAGATTGGCATCTAACTCAACTTGGAAAACTACAGAGAAACAAAAAAAGACTAAAAAACAAATGAACTAGAGTATAATACACTTCTACATCTTGTTATATTTGTGGATACTTTGTTGTTAAATATGTTTTTTTACTGCTGTGTTTTCTCTGCAAGGTAAGCTTTTCACATTACTATAAATGAAATTTTCATGCAGCTACCTACATCATATTAGTTTAGTTTACTTACAATGAATGTAGTTCTATAATTTTCTTTTCTATAACTGAAATGGTTTCAAATAACTGTTTTTCTTAGATAACTTTATATATTATATTAATACAAAAATCCTGACATAACATAATATATCCCCTCAATATAAACATTTAAGAAATATTATATAAATAGTACATTGATTCTATATTTCCATAGACATAAGCATAACAACCCCTTATATAAGTTAAATGGTACTAATAAAATTTAACTTTAGTAGTTATATATATTCAATATATATATATTCCTTATTTTTTAATTGGTATTATATGTCCTTATAGAGGTTTATAATTAATTATTTAAATAGCCTTCTGCTTTGGTATAACTTGTCTTTAAATAACCCCAGGTATTACATGTCTTTCATATTTTGTTTACCAGTGGGAGTGGGAAGCACTTAGCAGCCTATTTGTCCATTTTGGAGTGGTATCAACCAGAAACTTGTAGTCCATTGGACATTTTGGGTCAATTCCCAGCTCTTTTCAACCCCCAGCTATAAAGCACTCTAAAGCGCGCTTTAGCGCGGAGTTGCCACAGGAGCACACAAGAGCAGCGGCGGTTAATAGGGGTTAAACTATTCAGGCTACCTAAAGCCCACTCTTCATTTTTTCCCTTAGAACAGCTCTTCTTTAACTCTACTTCTAACCAAAACAGCCTATTCTCTATCTGAAAGATCCAGCTATACTTGATTCCTAAGTAGACTATTCTCTAGCTGGGAAGCTTGCACTTGCTCCTAAAGTACTTTCTACTCTGATATAGCACTTTTTTATTATACATAGTGCCCCACCAGCCTAAAACCCCTCTTTCAATCTCCCACATCCCTCGAAGTCTTTTCAAACTCAATTAACAGAAAGTTCTTTGTCCTCTCCTTCTAGCATGTCGAGGGGTCAGTTGCTAGCGTCCTCTCCTGCCCAGCTGATGAATCTGGGAATATTGAGGCAATGTTACAATTGCCTCATGTACACAGACAACCCTCTCCTTCTCCCACAAAACACAAATACATGCGAGAGATGCAACTATATAGCCAAACTGGAGGCCGAGCTCTCTCAACATAAGACTGGCAAGACCAGACAGGAGGAGAAGGAAACCACACACACCACAAACCCAGTCTCACATAGTACTATCACAACTTCAAATCATACACATAAACACACAAAGACATACTGGAGGCTCTGATCAAAAATCTACCAAAACAGCAGAGGCCACCAAAGCAGACACCCAAACAACTGCCACCTCATGACACAACACATGCAACACATAGACCACAAAGTCAGTGTGCCAAACAGTCACAGCCATTAAGGCCAAACACAATGCCAGACACACTTGTCATAGGTGACTCCATAGTCAGACACACTGACATCCCACTCACCAGATTGAGTAAGGAGAAGGTCACAGTAAGCTGCCTGTCAGTTACTAGAATCCGCCACATAACGCAAGCACTCAGGTCACTCAACAGCAAGTACAAGTATGACTCAGTCATTGTCCATGCTGGTGTGAATGACCTGAGATGTACCTCCCTGGACTACATGAAAAGAGACATAGAGGAGCTCTCTGATTATGTAGCCCAGGCAGGTATGACCCTGACCCTGAGCAGTATCCTACCTTCACCAAGAATGATGCCACAATACAGAGACAAGATGATCAGTTTTAATAATTGGCTTAATCGCTGGTGTCATTCAAAGGGGATCCAATGTCTGTCTGCCTGGGATGACATGCTGGACAAGCCACGCTGCTTCACAAGGGACGGCTTGCACCTGTCACCCCTGGGCTTCTGGATATTGGCAAAGGCTCTTGCCACCCCCATGGTGCCTTTTTTAGGCAAGGCTCAAATTCTAAACCTACCACCCTAGAACACAAAAAAGAAAATAAACTAAGGGTAATGCTGCTCAATGCCAGAAGTCTAAACCTCAAGATGCACGCACTCAAAGCCCTTCTCAGTATGGAGAACATCGATGTCTGTGCTGTGGCTGAAACCTGGTTCAAGGCTCCTGAGAGCACCCCGGCACTATCAGGTTTTACCTCATATCATGCGTTCCGGCCCCAAAATCCGGACCACACCAAGAAAGAAGGGGGGGTATCCATATTCATCAAGGATACCCACACCTCCAGGTTAGTGGCAACATACGAAGCATCGGAGACCATCCAGGTGCAGGTAACCATAGGAAAGACTGCTCTGCAATTTGTAGCATGTTACAGGCCACCCTCTCAAACTCAGGAACATCACACAGCTTTCCTGAAAACACTCGAGGGGATAAATGTATCTCCAAACACCATCATATTAGGTGATTTCAACTACCAGAATATAGACTGGGATCATTACTCAAGCCCCAACACTCTAGCCCAAAGGTTCCTGGAGTTCATAAACTCAAATGCCATGGAACAACTAGTCACCATCCCCACAAGAGGAGAAAACATACTAGATCTCATCATCATGAATATGGGGACACAATGTTCAGCAACAGAGGTGTACCCCTCATTGGTGAGATCAGATCATAAACTAATCTCACTGGAAGTCCACATCCCGCCCCCACCCCAGATAAAAAAGACCACAGTGAAGAACTTCTCAAAAGCCAACTTCACACTTCTTAAGACTGGTGTGGTTTCCTTCAAGGCCCCCGAGCCAGCGGAAACCATTACCCAAACAGCTGAATCACTTACAAATGCCTTCTATCAGCACCTACAGGACTGCATGGATCAGGCAATCCCAAACAAAATAAAGACTCTTTGCACCAAAGGCAAGCGCCCAGTCTGGTGGACCCTAGCCATTAACAAGCTCTACAATAAAAGGAGAAAGCTACTACAAGATAGAGCAAAATACTTAAAAGGAAAGACACCTTTGATCAATATAAGTAAAAAACTACCATCGCTCATAAAATCATCCAAGGCAAATTTTGAAAGAAAAGTCGCTAAGGACTCAAAAGACAATCATAAGGCCTTTTTTAGCTATGTTAGAAACCTGGGAGGAAACTCCCAGATATGCTCAGAATTGGTTCAAAATGATATAAAAATCACTGAACCAACAGACATTGCCAACATACTGGCTGACAGGTTCAGTGCAAATTCCCCCCTCCCCCCCAAAAGGAGAGATATCTATCCCAGCGGATTGTAGCCTCCCACACATCTCAAATGCTCAGGTGAAAACTGCTCTCTCCAAGGCAAAAAACACAGCATCTATGGGACCAGATGGTGTCCCCGGTTGTGTGCTCCACAAACTCAATGAGGAATTAAACCCGCTGTTAGGGCAGCTGTTTAATCTTAGCCTCACCTCAGGATACGTACTCAAGGAGTGGCGTACGGCAACTGTGGTCCCACTTCACAAAGGCGGTGCCTCCACTGACCCTGGTAATAACCGCCCCATCAGCTTGACAAGCCTAGTCTGCAAAGCTATGGAGAGGATCATAATGGAACTCATAAATAAAGACATAGGGGACTTACAGACATTGGATCCAACCCAGTTTGGCTTTGTCAAGGGCAGATCATGCCTTTTGAACTTGGTCGATTTTTTTGAAACAGTCACCAAGGCCATTGATGAGGGCAAGGCAGTCCACACAGCCTACCTTGACCTTGCAAAAGCCTTCGACACAATACCCCACTCGAGTATCATAGAAAAACTCACCAACTTAAATGTAAACCCATACATCACAAGATGGGTTGCAAACTGGCTAAGTGACAGCACCCACAGGGTCAGAGTGGCTGCGCCATGTCAGACTCCAAGCCGGTCACAGTGGTGTCCCACAGGGCTCAGTCCTGGGCCCCCTCTTGTTCGGCATCTACTTTTCAGAAGTACAGGCAAACACAGGAGGATTATGGCTGACTAAGTTTGCAGATGACTGCAAACTGGGCGCCATAGTTGAAAACACATCAGACACAGATATCCTCCAGAAGGGTCTCATAGAAATGGATAACTGGTGCCAGAGCCATGGCCTAAAGTTAAACGCCAAAAAATGCATAGTCATACCCTTCGGGAAAAACAAGGTTACCCCTAGCTACCATATAGGTGGCAATCCATTAAGCACAGAAGAGATTATCAGGGATCTGGGGACCCAGGTTGACAGTAACCTTTCATTTGATACCCACGTTGCCAAGGTAGTTAGGAAAACCTTCTACATTGCCCACCTGATCATGAAGAGATTCACATCTAGATCAAGGGAGGTCATTGTTCCCCTGTACTCATCACTCATCAGACCAATGATTGATTACAATGCCCCATTCGGAATGTATCTTACACGACACCTGCAGCAATTGGAAAGGCCCCAAAAGTTCCTCACCAAAAGGATAAAGGGTCTCAAAAATATGTCTTATGCTGCCCATCTGAAGGAACTCCAGCTCTATTCGGTCGCATACCGTCTGCTCAGAGGTGACCTGTGCCTAACATACAAGGCCATGTCAAACCCGGAATTGATGGACATGCTCCATCTCAAAAAATCTAAATCCACAAGAAATACAAGGGGAAGAGACTTAAACCTTAACACAGTTATAAATAGAACATGCTGGAGGGACAGATTCATCACCCAGAGACTCCCTATGCTGTGGAACAAAATCCCGGTACATGTGAGGCAGAGCACCTCGCTGGCCCTGTTCTAGAGAAATCTTGACCAGTGGATGGGAGATCGCAGGTGTACCCTAGGGATCACCTCAGTGTCACTGCTGGACAGAGGCACGGTAAACTAATGGGCACAGTACCTTTCAAACTTAAGGGGTGGTGAAAGCCACAAAACTTTGGGCTAGGCTTATAAATGCCCTAGGGCAGATAGCCTAGTATGAACCTATATCCTTTTGACTTAATGCTGCTTATACTTGGAATGAAAACACACCATGACTGCAGAGTAAATGTGAAGGTATGACAGAGCACACTGGTAACACCACACCACCGATTTATTTAGCACTTTTGTCTAAGTAAATATCAGACTTCTGAAGACTGAAAAAGTCTGATATTTACTTAGACAAAAGCGGTAAATAAACCGGTGGTGCGGTGTTACCATTGTGTCCTGTTGTACCTTCACATTTATGCCATACTTGGAATGAAAAGGTGACAATGTCACTGACGCTCAGTTTTTTTTAATGCTTTATATAAAATAAGAAAATGGCTGGGTAAAGAGAAATATAAGAAATCAGTAATAATTAAAAGAAAATGTTAATTATTTTATGATCTGATCTGACAAATTGCATTATACCATCAGTGTGAATGCCTTCTGTTTGTAATACACTTGTCCAGCCTCTGCAGAACATTGAAAGCTTTTCTCATACAACCTAGTATCATAAAAAGAGAAAATAAAACTAATGTAACCTTTCTTAGCATTTTTTCCTGCTTATTTTTATCAAGAGACAACTTTGGGGCTGCTAATTTCCTCATGCCAACAATTCACGAGCTTCAATAATCTTGAACAATTCTGAAACGTCTTGAAAATCTTCTCAGAAGCTCCGTTCATCATTAGAACCTTGTGACGTGCACAGATGACGTCAGTGCATTCAGACAAACCAAACCAGGAGGTCTACAGTCTATTTATCATCGGGAAACAGTTTTCAACATCTAATTGCCTTCTGTTAATCTACAAAGCAACTGAAAATATCCAAATGGTAGTTGATCAATGAGGATTACAAGATAAAATACTGAATTTCGGCTTTTTGACATATTTTCTTAAAAAAGTAAGTTTAGTTGATCAGATCATTAGCCTTACTGATTGTATTCCTTCTTATGAGTATAGTTTAACTCTGCATCACCTGACAGAGTTTGAGGCAAGCAAGAAATTATATACAGCTTTAATGTTAGACTGCGTCATAGATAATTGCTTGTTAGTCTTCAGTTTCATTATATGAACTGATAGCCATCCCAGCTTGTAGTTTTATAAAACCAATGTCTCACAGTTTGTAAATGATCTCTTAGCCAAAGTAAAACCCTGTTACATTTAATATCACATTTAGTATGTGTCAGAACAGCTTACATTCTAATTATTTGTAAGCACTTTCTTGAAGGATATTATATACTAATGCTTGCAAACCATTATAAGCTTTGTAAACATGTCACACCATGGAAATCACAGTTATTATAACATTTAACTAGCATCTGTTCCATCTTCAAAGTCATAGCAGATATTAACAAGTGTTACAATAAGAAGTTACTGCCATATAATAAGGAGATAGGCATGGAAGTATCAGAGCTTGCTGTAATCAAAGGTAGTTTGTGGGGTGGAAGAGAGGTAGAGGGTAGATGGAGTGGGAGAAGTTAGCGGGGAGAGTTACAAGGGCGTAGCCAGCATGTTTTTAGGTGTGCTTTAAGTAAAGCTTTGAAGTGGGTGCATGATGGTAGAGAGGTTATTGTGGAGGGGAGGGTGTTCCATAATTTGGCAATAGCGCTGGAGAATAGTGCTTCTCCAGCAGTGTTATTGGCTCTAGTAACCTGTAATTGATTGTTGTTGCTGGATCGTAGGGGTCTGGTGATGAAATAGGGTTGGAGTAGATACTGGAGGGATGGGACCTTTAGAGTATGGTTTTTCAGTTTGTGGGTGAGTGCGAGTTGATACCATTGAAGGAGGTGAGGGAGTTCTAGCTAGCCTAGTTCAGTAAGTGAGAGACAGTGGTGACTGCGGTAGGATGCCCCGGTGGCGAATTTGGCGATTTTGTTTTAGCAGGCCTCGAGTTTATTTAGATTGCATTGCCTTAGGTTGGTATATATTGGAGAGGCATAAAGTAGGGTGGAGATAAGGTGCAAATTTGCAATTGAAATCCTAGCTGCTTTGGTGAGGAGTTGCTTATTTCTGTATAAGGCTCCTAGTTTTTTGTGGACTTTGTTTATGATCATGGGTATGTGAATGTCAAATTGGAGATTGTTGTCTATTTCAGCTCCTAGCAATTTGGTGTGATCTGTTGGGTGGATAGTGGTGTTGTCTTTTTCTGTGATGTTAAAATGAGAATTGTTTTGAGTATATTTGGTGGGTTCGAAGATAAATTTAGTTTTGTTTGGGTTGAGTATTAACTGGGCATCGGATAGCCAAGTTTCAACAGAGGAAAAGCATCCTGTGTGACCTTTTGCAGTTTGGGTAGGGACTGAGCTGAGCAGATGATGGTTGAGTCATCTGCATATTGTATGAATGTGCCATGTTTGATGGCAGAGGCTAGATTATTGGTGAAAATAGAGAAGAGTAGGGGTCCAAGGATGGATCCTTGGGAAACACCAATAGAGACAAGGTAGTTGGGGAGATGTGTCATTTTGCCATACAACAGATTGCTGGTGGTCAGACAGGTAACTTTGAAACCAGTTGGTGACTGATTGAGAAAAGGATAGGTTATTGAGTACAGAGATGAGTTGTGTATGTGGGACCATGTGAAATGTTTTAGATAGGTCTAGGAAAGTAGCAGAGGAGAGATGGCCATTGTTTTTATGTGAAGGATAGTGTTGGTAAAAGAGAGTAAGGCAGTGGTGGTGCTATGGTTTGGTCTGAAACTATGTTGAGTATTAGAAAGGAGGTTGTTAGTAAGGATGTAGTCTGAGATTTGAGAGTGAATGCATCTCTCTAGTATTTTGGAGAGTGGAGATAAAATCTCTATGGGACGGTAGTTGGTTAGTTCTGTGGAGGGGCTGCCTTTGTGGAGGGGAATTATGTGTGATATTTTCCATAGTGTAGGGACGTAGCATTCTGACAGAAATCGGTTAATCAAGATGGATACTGGGTAAGTTAGTTCGTCTGCTGCAGTTTGTAAGAATTCACTTGGGAGGTTGTCTGCTGTTAATTTTGTGGGTTTAAGTTTAGTTAAGAGTTTTCTTATGTTGGTGGTAGGAATGGGAGAAAATGAGAAGAGTGTGGGGGGATTACTGGGCGAAGGTGTGGGGTGCAGGGGAGGGCAGTTGTGTTGTCTAGCTAGTGTGAGTACGGTTTGTGTGAAGTGTGTGTTGAATGAGGTAGCAATATTTTCTGAGGAGTGAGGAATGTTAGGTGTAGGGGTATTGATTTTACCTGGGTGGAGTATGGAGTTTATGGAGGTCCAAAATTGTTTGGGGTTGTGTTGGGAGGAGTTTAGGGCAGACTGGTAGTATTGGATTTTGTCCTTCTTTATTAGCTTTTTGACTGTATTGTGTAGTTCTAGGAATTTCTGCCTAGCTGAGCAGGTTTTGGTTTTGCACCAGTGTTCCCAGGCTCTATTTCTGTTTTTCATTTCTGAACTAGTAGTTTTCTGTAGCCATGGGAAGAGTTGGGCTTTGGTTCTGGTAAGTCTTATGGGGGCATGGTTATTTAGGATGCTTAGGAAGGCAGTATTGAAAAATTGGACTGTGTCATCTAGGCTGAGGTAATTTAGAAGGTGCCAGTTACATTCTTTGAGGGATGAGATGAATGTGATTGGGTTAAAGTGTAATTTTTTTACATATTTGACAGTATATGGCAGATTTAACTTGGTATAGGTGTTTTTTGAGTAGGAATGTTGGGGAATGATCACTGAGGCTGTCTGATAGGCAGCCTGCTATATAGGACAGGGGACTCTTGCTGAGTAGTATCCAATCTAGGGTAGTGTGCTTGTTGGGGGTTTTGTTTATTCTTGTTGGTGACTGGACTAGTTGGGTGAAGCCATGAAGGTTTAGATGCTGGGATGGATGATTGCTGCAACAGGATTGCCAATCAATATTGAAGTTACCTAAAATGATGGTCTCTTGGGGGAGATGGTGGGTAGTCCAGCTGAAGAGGTTTTCTAATGGGGGGATATTTTGGCCAGGTGTGAAGTGGCATCCTATTATGTTGATGGTTTTATTTTGGTTTATTTTCAGGTTGGTATATATTATTTCTTCATTGGCAATTTGGGAAGCTGATGAGTTTAGGATCTGGATGTTTAGATGCTGTTTAAATGTTATTCCACCTCCTTTCTTGTTTAGTCGGTCTTGTCTTAGTATGTTGTAACCATTAGGGAGGATTTGCTCACAGGTAATGTGAGGTTTTAGCCAGGTTTCTGTCAGGATGATTATATCTGGGGAGTACAAGTCTATGGTGGCATGGAGTTCGTGGACTTTGTTGGTTATACTTCTGATATTTAGGCTTAGCAGAAAGAGGTCATTTGGTTTTCTACTGGCTGGGATTTGGGAGATGTGATTTTTAGTCTGATTATTAGAAGTGGGGTTGGAGATGGAGGGGCCAGGGTTGGGGTGGATGTCTCCACTGAGAGCAAGTTTTGATATGCATGAGGTTATTAATTTTATCAGTTTGTGAAAGAGTTTGCATTTTAGGATAACTTTAAGATTGGCTGCAGTTGGTAACAGATGTGGTGGGAGGGTTGTTTTGTTAACTTGTAGGGATGCATTTAGTTTGAGTATTTTAGTTGATAGAATCCATGGGGGTGCATAGGGATGGTTCTTGAGTTGGTGGGAGTGGAGCAGAGTGAATGTGAGTCATGAGTGATGGTGTAAATAGTTGTACAGTGGAAGTGGTTGAGTGGGGGCATAATGGAGTTTTGGTAAGATGTAAAATATGCAGGGAGAGGGTATGCAAAGAGTATAAGTATGGCATGCTTATTCATGTTAGCAGAAGAGGAGGGTAGTAGTGGGAAGATGGTGGCTTTAGAGTTGGGAGTAGTGTTGTGGTTGGTGGGAAAAATGATGGGAGAGGTTTGTTCTAATAAAGGTAGGACCACCGGGGGCGGGTGGAAATTGGGGGCAGGGTGGGGAGCGAAGTGGACAGAGACCTGTTAGCTGCTGTTAGGAGGGATTGTGGGCTGGAAAACAATCAAGTAACAGAGAATACAGGCCCTTATATAACTTCTGCCCTATGCATTCCTAGTGAGGGAGAATGGTAGGGACTAATTGCAGGAGGAATCCTGTGGGAGTGATTGACAGGTCTCTCAACCAGATTCTGGAGGATGGGCAATTCAAACAAAACAATCAGTTAACTCAAACTGTAGGTAAGTGTATATAGTTAGATTTGTCTATATTGTTTAACATTTTTGTTGCATTTGTGTTTATGAAAAATCAATAAAAATCTTGTGAAAACAAATCATGTGACTGACTTAGCCAAAAGTTTTAAGAAACATTACTATTTTATGCAAAATTACTTAAAATACAATACCCAAACCTTAACAAAACATCATATTCATAAACATTAAATAAACATCTAAAACACATGCCCCGGGATTCATGAAGCTTGCGCCAGGCGTAGCGTCTGCAATCTAACATCAAATATGGCCGCCGAGCGATTCAGGTACGAGCCGTTTCCACGTGCACTACCAGCGTACGCCATGGCGACACAGCTACCAGTGCATGTATGCTAATTACCCCATGTGCAGCAGTGTAGCATGCAAATGAAGGTATATAGCGAGTCATGAAGTGGTGTAGACACAGTGTAAGCATGCAGAAATGTAAACCGAAAAAACGGTTTACATTTTTTTCGGACTTAAAATCAGAGCTATGACAGCAGCCCAAACTCACGTATTATACTGGTAATATATGCCAATGGCTAAATATATAACCATTGCATAAAATAACATGCACAACATATAAAAAACAACATTTAATGTCATGGCCACATTCACGCAAAGTTAAATCGCAGTGCATCGGTGCGCAAACAGGATCACAATGAAAATATATTTATATGTAAAAAACATACATATTTATATGTAATAAAACTGCAATGTAACACATTTCATGAATTCCCCATAATAGTCAATGGCACGTATGTTACACCACACCATGGCGCAAGGGTTGCTAAGGGGCTGTGACAGTGTTCTGCACAGTAACTAGGAATTAGTAGTCAATGCCATGCAAATGAGGCAAGTAATACTGAATCACAAAATCCCTGCCGGTGTAAGGATGTACCTCACATACCGTGGTGTGGCCTAGAGATAAAAATGACATAAAGAGAGGGGTGCGCCACCTCAGCTGTAAGCACATTGGAGCATCGCTAAACCAATTTGCCTGTTGCTAAGTAAAGCCACAGGATAGGGGTGTGTTGAAGTAGCCATAGCTTTGCTTAGCTGAGAACACACAAGGTAATTGAATGTGCATGTGAACGTGGATGAAAATGCACTCGAAACCCGGCAAACGGCTGTGCACGGCACGCACCAGAGCTGAAGCAGAAAGGATGCAGGAAGATAAGGAAGTGCTGCAGCATGGTAATTGGAGTACAAATGAGTAATTAACACCTAGGAACTCACAGTGGGCCATTGACAACAGCTAACAAGGCTGCTAGCAGCTACCTGCAGAACAGGAAAGGGGAGGTGCCATACTGCAACGAAAAGAGAACTGTCACAGCAGAACAAAGCAAACTTGCAGTAGATCAGCTACATAACACATTTCGCTACACAATCCTGGGTTGGGAAAGTACAAAACAAGAAAGCTGGCAGCTGGATGCATGCCTGACAATGGGAGGGGAATCTGGTTGAGATGTGAAGTAAAGGGCAGTAGATGAATCACGGCAGCCAAGCGTAATTCAACACCAAGGGCCCCACAATAGCAGTACCAACTGTATAAAACCCATAATTAAGATACCCTGCAGCTGGAATTGCACATACACACCCAATTACACCAGCAACATCCATAGCACAATAGTATAAATTGTGAAAGCACCTCACACACACTTGTGTATTCCCACACACTCTGCACCATTGGTGTATACAAATGGGGAACTTTTAATATGTACATGTTAGGGGCTGCCATAGCTTTAATTCACCAGCATGTGATGGAGACTGAACGGGGTGTGGACAATGATGCTGACGGCCATTTCAGGCACCGGAGGAGGAGAAGAGTGTTCAGACCCAGGGTAACCTGCCAGGGGCTACATGATCTGGAGATAGTAGAGCATTACAGGGTGGACAGGGACACCATACAGTAACTTGTTGAGCTGTGCCGGCCACGCCTCAGAGCCAGAAATAACAGAGGGGAACCCATCTCAGTGGACATGAAGGTATGTGTAAGCTTGAGAATACTAGCCACAGGTACCTTTCAAAGGCCAACTGGGGATATCATGGGGATCTCACAGGCATCAGCATCCAGGGTACTTCACCAGTTCCTGGATGCCATGTTACCACATGCCAATGAGCACATATACTTCCCCTGAATGCAGGAGGAGTTGGCCAGCAATATGCATCTCTTCCACCATGTGGCAGACTACCTAGAGGTACTGGGTGTAATAGACTGCACACACATACACATCAAGTCACCACCCGGTGAGCAGGGTAGGTACTACATAGACCTCAAGGGATACCCCTCCATCAACTGCTAGGTCATGTGCAATGCCCGGGGCATTATCATTGATGTTTGTGCTGGCAGCCCTGGAAGCTGTCACATCTGGCATGCTTTACAGCTGTTCCAATGTGAAAACAGTCCTGCACATATAAAATTTCGTTTGAACTGAAACAATCACTCCAAATATACTGCTGTCCAAAAGTACAAGTTCAATAGAAAGCAACACTTGCTTGTAAAAAAGAACAACACTGTATTTACCAACCATGAAGTTAAGCACTTTACGTCCCACAGGTTGTGAGACTTCTTCAGACAAACAGAACTGGAACAACTGTAAGGTTTAAATGCATTTGTTGGCACCAAATTACAAGCGCCGTTACTAAGTAACAAACAACATGTAACGCACTCAAAGCTAATGACAATGAGTGTATCTTTTTAAAATTGTATAACATATATTACATTCATAAACAATTCAATGGTGATTGTACACACATAAAATCTTAATTGTTTGCTGTAAATAAATAAAACAATAATAACATGAGCTCTCCGCTGGTACAATTAAAATATATAACTTGGAACCAGATAGGTTCAGTCAGACCATATATCATAATGGTTGTTAACCACCAAATCATCTTGTTAATAAACAATAAATATGTCAAGAATATATCCATGACAATCTACCTAATTTTATTGTATACAATATAAAAAACTATCACAAGTATCAACGCTGATCACATAACCTGGATCACTATTACACAATCCGCACACACCAAAAATCATGTGTACTGTATATTTATATATACTATGTTCCATATAGAGTTGATACTTGTGATAGATATTGAACATGTATTCAATAAGTGTAACTTGCTCATTCATGCAAGAGAATAAACAAATTATATTTTTAAGCACTATCTAACATCCCAGTTCATTAAATTTGAATGTGCAAGACGCACTAAAACACTATTAAAGTTAAAATAAAATAAAAATGTGTGTACAGTAATAATAAAACTGTACATTAACTAATTTCACACACGAGGGTGTACAAAATTAAATAGAATACCTAATTTCATGTCTTATAAAACAAAGACAATACAATGACTATTACGAAACATTATAGGTCAGACTACTATTACACCAAATATGCGAGTATCCCAAGAAGTTATCTAATAATATTAAAGAAATATGAACTAAAACTCTACATAAGGTGGCAAGTTTAAGTCTGATACATAATAATGTTTCAACAACACAAACTCTTTAACTTCAAAATAGGGTACAGTGAACATGTTTCATTCAATCCAGGGGGAGCATTAGCAAAACAACATATCTGCCAATACAACTCTAAAACTTCCAATAGTACTTGATAAGGTCCTTTACGACTGTCTGGTGTTATGGTATCAACTGCTCTAAACAAAAAATTATGGTTAGTATTTTCAGCGACATGCTTAGCCAGTGCATTGTCTGTTTTTTATTTTTCTTGATGGCATACAGGTGCTCGTATACCCACTCATGCAACTTCCTGTCAGTCTCCCAAAATAAAATGCAGGGCATAGTTGACACTGAGCATGGTATACAACTCCTTTAAGTGTAGCAATTTCAGTGTGTAATTCTCAAGAGACTTGTTTACTAGTGTATATTCAGCCACCTCACTGAAATTGAACATGGAAAGAGCCTCCAACTCCAGGGAATCGATCAGCAGCCAAGATCTATTGGACTGCTCGATCTACAGCATTCCAACTGACCTAGCCTCACTCAAGAGGACTCTGTCTCAAACCTCCACCATAGCAGAAAACCTGCTAAAGGAGCTTAACAGCCCCAAGGAAGCAAGACAAACGCAATCAAACGTACCAAAAGGTAAAGGGACTTTAAAACAAGCTCCTAACCCAAAAAACCTTGTTATGGAACAACTCCAAGAACAAAAAAATGGAAATCCTTTCTCCGACCTGAGTACTATGCCTAACAGCAACAACGCGAATCCGGATGATATTGACCCAAACAGCAAGTTAAGCCTAGAAGACTGCAAGTACCTAGTACACAGACTAGAGAAATTGCTAACCTCCTACAAGACCCTCGAACTGGATAACTTGTACCTCACAGAGTGCTGCAATAAAAAAGTAGTGCCCAAAGGACTCAGAGTGTTTAAGTTTCCCAACGGAGTGGAAACTAATGAAGAAACTTTCCTTGCCCTTATCAAGATCTTTAATGACGCCGGACTGGAAGCCATGAAAATTCTCATTAAGCACAATGAACAAAAGTTACTTGACCTAAAAGAGCAAATACAAGGAATTAATGATACTGTGACACAACATCCCTCATTCGAACTTCTCAGTACCGACTGGCTTAATCTCAACAACAAAATAGCTAAACATGTGAAAAAAACCATCAACAGGAAGAAAAAGAAACTCAACCGGGACCTCGAGGACTACAGAAAGAAAACTGCGTACCCCATAGGCCGCAACAAAAAGGACAATACAAGGCATACAGGAAGCCCAGGGTCCCCTGTTTCCAGCAGCGAAGAAGACTCCTATAGTACCCCCTCAAAGGAAACTCAAGGTAACAACGAGCACAGCACTGAAACTGAATACTCCCCTGGCACCATGCAAAAAACGCCAAGCACCTCCACTCCTAACCGCGTGGTCGTTGCAAGCCCGAGGGATGATCGAGATGCAACCAGACGATCTGGTCACAATCTGCCTGAAAATTGTGCAAACAAACATTTTTTCCAGCAGCCTTTTTTAGGCATAGGCACGGACTTCCATCGTACGGACCACACGAACCACCAGGCGGCAAGGGGAAGAGGGAGAGGCACAGCCGAAAGCTACACCGCTCATCAACAGATGGCCAAGGAGAGCGAAGCAACAGATGGAACAGTGAGTGCCACCCAGGGCACAAGCATCAGTGACAATAAATTTCAAACAGTCATCAACCTCTCTCAACAACCCCTCAAACCTGGCACCATCGACCTACTGTGCAAAGGACTAAATTTTATTCCTACCCAAAAAGCCGACAGCACAGAAGTAATATTAGACCTAAAGCTTTTTTGCAGGAAGCTTAACCTCAAACACAGCTTCCACCACAACAACAAAAACAGCTGGGACCTCGAAAACCTATTTGGTAACAAGGAGGACACAATATCGCTCACTCCATGGAGCAATGGTTTCCCGCCACCCTACTTACCAGAAGTTACCACCACAAATAATGGAACAGTGCCATTCTCTGTCCTCAATCGACTAACAATGAAGACGCCAATCCAGGCTACAGCAACACAGAGCCAACAACAGTAAGTACCTTGTACATTTGTAACCCTTCTGCTCCCTATACCTGCAATGTCCACAGAGACTGCAGCGTTGCCGGCGTGCCAAACAGCACCGACAATTCTCGGAGCGCTTTGTTTCATGCTAATAGCAAGCCTAACCAGGCAATAGGAGGTAATTCAATTAATAAATACTGTACTAAGGTGCTTAGTGGTGAGTCGGCAGCTGTGTTAAAACCCTATGGCATTAGATCAAAATGCCCCACAAAGGTATGCCATAATACGTGTACCGATCATGTATTACCACCGTACTCTGATAATATTTTTACTGGGGACATCAGTACCAGCCATACAATAAAAAATGGCTCATACCTCAGCAAAATTTTACCATCTTCCACAGTCGAGTCCCCAGTAACAGTTTGCAAACAACAATAGTACTGTGATGCAGAGTCATTCGTTTGTTTGCCCTCCTTTAACAACATTCATTATACCGCTGAATACGAGCATAGCCTGAATTCTAACGATGGTAATAGAAAACTCGCCGACAAGCCGAACTACGCATTTCGCGCCAAAAAAACTAACAACAGCAGTACTTTCCTAGCTGGTATTCGTACTGAGTCCCACAACAAGCAAAAAGGAATACCAGCTTCCGAAAAGACTTCACATTGTAAAGACATTGCGAGAGCTACAGTAATCTGCGACAAGCCAGATAATAGAAAGCTCAGTCATGTTAAGTGCAGTAACAATGTAAAAACTTGTCAAATGCGTACAGAAACAAGCAACAAAGACCTGTCTGATATGCATGAAACCTTTATTCATAACGAAACTTGCTCTAACAATGTTATATCTGATAGTACGACTATGTTTTCTCAAAATAATGACTTAACGCACAAGTATGCTCATGCTTACATTCACTACGGTGCCTCTAACACCACCGGTTCAGCTACTACGTCAGCCAATAAAACGTGCAAACTATCAGCGCGTAGCTGCACTGAATCTAACATAGTTGTACTCGAGACCAATACCGTAAAGTCCAATACCATGTACGTGCCTAGAATAAATTCTGAGAATACGTTGCCAGATACTAGCTGTTTGTCTAATGCACTGTTTTCTATGTTATGCCTCATACTAGTGCTAATGTTAATCCACGTGTCTCTGCAAGCGATAAGGGGTCTTCTGTACCAGTGACAAATGAGCCCATTACTTGCGAGGCAAAATTGCCCGTGTCAGAGTGCACCTACACGCACAAGGTTAGCAAAGGTTATATTCAAGTTGAGCATGCTAACATAAATCCCACAAATAAAGATGTAGTAAATGTTAATACCACTGCTTTTCATGATAATGTAACTGGTAATGTACTTGGAAATACAAGCAATTCAAAAGTTAATGTTTACTGCAATACAAATGGTAATGCTAACTGTGATACACACACACCCTCCTTCCCCAAGAACGCCAGTAAACTTAACAAATGCTCCCTGGCCAATAAGGTAACGCATGAGGCTAACTACCTCAACCCCAGTGTAGTCCATACTGCCCCCAGTAGCAGTACAGCTCCCTCGCAACCTGCAGACAACCTCAACAGCACCACTACGAATAATAACGTCACCAGCAATGCTGTTAACTGTGACACCAGTACACCTGGACTGCAGGTGACAATGGGTATTTCACAAGCACAGCATACTGCTGCGGGTGACCATGCTGCTTATTCCCAGTCATCTGACGGTACTTCATGCACTCAATCCACTCAGAGCAGTGATAGCATACCTTCCGTCCTAAGACGAAAAAGTACCATAAATCCCACACTAAACACACATATCAGTGTGTTTTCCAAGGTGTGTGAAACAGAGATTAGATCCATGACGCAAAAGACCCAGCACAAGCCCAAAAACAACCTAGATCCCAGAGAAACCAAAGCACTAAGGGAACTGTGCCACAATCACAAGCTAAAAATCTTGAAAGCTGACAAAGGTGCTGGAGTTGTAGTAATGAACACCACCGACTACAACTCCAAAATGTTAGAGGTACTAGCTGATTCTAACTGTTACCAAAAAATTTCCAAAGAAGAGGTCATACAGAAATTTCACTGTATAGATTCCACCCTTATGCTCCTCGCATATCAATGCAAAATTTCTGAAGAGGAGCTAGACTTTATGTCAGTTGACTCCCCTACTGTGGGTAAACTATTTGGGATTCCCAAAATCCACAAGAACCCGACAAACCCACCAATGAGACACATAGTCTCATCCAAGAGAACTAAAACTGAATTCATTTCAGAACTCCTTGACTTCTATTTCAACCCACTGGTCCAAAGCTCTAAATTCTACTTAAAAGACTCGTGGGTGTTTCTTAAAGAAATCCACAGGTACCAAAACAACGAACTTCAGGGCCCAGTGCTGCTAGTCACCCTTGATGTTACTGCACTATACCCCAGCATTCCCCACAAAGAGGGCATCCAGCTTGTTAACAAGTACCTTGTTTCTTACAGAAACATGTCTCCAGAACGAGCTGATACCCTGTGCACACTACTCAAAGTAGTGTTAGACAACAACTACTTTGAATTCGAAGGCAGCATTTACAGGCAACTCAAAGGTGTGGCCATGGGAGCCAAAATGGCACCCTCGTATGCCAACCTTGTGCTCTGTGCATGGGAAGAGGAGACCCTTACCCGACTACAAGGGTTCAACAAAGTCAGTCTATATAAAAGATACATTGACGACCTCTTCCTCATCTGGAATGGTACATCCCAGGAACTTGACAATTTCCTAAATGTACTTATGCACAGTATACCCTTCCTGAAGTTCACCATAGGAAACCAAGGCACCAATGCCAACTTCCTTGATATAGAGCTCAACATCGACAACAACAAAGGCACCTTTACCTCCAGCATTTACAGGAAGC
>NC_056737.1:1146297658-1146300158 GCF_019279795.1 Protopterus annectens | reverse complement strand
AGGAACTGCTGTTTGAGCAGGGTGCATTCACTATTAAAATCAGCATCATTGCTGACTAATCTGCTGAGTCTCACTAGCTGCCCTTTTACTACATTTTTTTTCATGAAGTGGGGGTGCGCACTTCTGAAATCCAGGTAGTGATTCCTGTGTGTTGGTTTTCGGAAAAGGCTGGACTTGAACTCCTTTGTGTTGGGTTCGAATGTGAGAGTGACATCAAGGAAGTTAACTACGTTTCCTTTGCCTGCCACTGTGAAGTTGAGGAATTCTATGCTCATTTTTGTTCTCTCTAAGAACAGTTCTAGCTCTCTATTGGTCGGTCCAAATGAAGACTATGTCATCAATATAGCGAGATATAGTGGACTCTTCGAAGCCTTTAATTGCTTGAAGATGTTCTGCTTCAGGCACTGAGAACAAGGTTGACGTAGGAGGGGGCCATTTTTGCTCCCATGGCAACTCCTTTGAGTTGCTGGTAAATCGTATTGTTGAAGCTGAAAAAGTTATTTTGTAGAACCAGCTTCAGGAGGGAGCATAAGGTATCTGCTCTGCTGGGGTGCACGTACCTGTGTTTAGTGAGGTAATTGTGCACATGCTTGATTCCTTCATCGTGAGGATTACTGGGGTACAGTGCAATGATGTCTAGTGTGACAAGTAGCACTTTAGACTGTGGGCAAGAGTTCTGAAACTTGTGGATCCTGTTTAGGAATTCCCACGAGTCTTTCAGGTAGAACTCTGCTGTCTGCGCTAGGGGGTTGAAGCCATGGTCAAGTAGTTCAGAGATGAACTCTGTCTTGGTTTTTTTGGAAGACAATATGCGTCTCAAGGGGGGGTCCTCCATGTTTTTATGAATTTTGGGGATCCCGAAGAGTTTTCCCACCTCCGGGGAGTCAACTCTCATAAATTCTAGCTCATCCTCTGATGGCTTTGTTAGTGGTCAATTCGGCTAGGGCAGCGTCTATTTCTTTAAATTTTTCTAGGACTTCTGCTTTGCTGATAAGGCCTCATCCTTGAGTATACCTTCCATTTTATAGTTGTAGCACGACGTGTCCATGACTACGATCCCTGCTCCTTTGTCTGCCTTCATCACTGTGAGATCTTTGTTACCTCTCGGTGCTTGAAGGGCGACTTTTTCTGCTGTGGTAAGGTTATTAAAGGCTAACTTAGTACTGTGGTTAGTCAGGGCTCTAATCTCCATTTCGCATATTTTAGAAAACACATGGATGTTATTGAGAGTGGGGTTGAACATGCTTTTTCTTCTCAGCACTGCCCGGTCAATAACTGTGCTTTCTTAACTTACGGAGCTTAGTGGGCTGGGATCTATGTCCCTACTCCGATGACCGCTTTGTGCAAGACTATTGTCAAGGGTCGCTCCTGCCTTATGTGTATCATTGTGGGTGGTAGCGTCCGGCTGCAGGACGTGCATAGCATCACTAGGGTGCAGGTGGCTCGGGGAACTTTCCTGCACTGGGGTGCTCGCACGTGGTGACAGGGGGTGGCCATATGTGATGGGCAACTCGCATTGCGAGCAGGAGGGGTGAGCGTCGGGGTGCAAAGCACTCCTTTGGCTGTCCTCGCTGAACAGTAACAGGCTTTCTTCTGTGTCTGAGTGGCAGGACTCAGGCTGGCTGTGTCTTGTAGGGCTGGTCCTTCCTCTGAACAATGCGTGGCTGTAAGGGAACCCTGGGTGAACTGGTTGTTGAACGCCTGTCGGCGTTCCTTTTTAGTGGTGCAAAATGTCAGGTGGGCCATATTGCTTAGCCGCGCGAGACGTGTTCGCGTCTATTGGATTGAAGATTGTATGCATGGGGTACGCTGTCATGGCTGCATCCCCGCCGTTCTGGCCGAGCTCTCAGGGGCGCATATGAGGATGGGGGTGGGGGCCGCTGCTGTCTGGAGGGCCAAGGATGAGGCTAGAGCTAGGCGTGCTTTCTTTAACGGGTTGAACTGAGGACTTAATCACATCGCGCATTTGGGGATGTTGGCTTGGCAATAAACCCTTGCCAATTTTACAGTTTAAACCATTACATGCGTTTCTACAATTATGGTGGTGAGGGGCACCAGCATTGCTAGAATAGTCATGGTTAGTTTCTTTAGCCCTGTTGCAGATATTGTACTCTAGTTCAACATTATAATTGCTGTGCACGTAACAATCCTCATCCAAATCTCTGTTTAAGTGAAACTCGTTGCATTCACTAGTGTTGTTCAAATGATTGTACTCTCTATTGTTGTTCAGATGGCTAACGTTAGCAATACTGCAACTAAACATGCTGACACTGTTACTTCCCCAATGACACTATTATCAGGCATGCTAAAAGACATACTATCAGATATACTGTAAGATTGTGCATGATCTAGGCTGATGTTATGGTTACTGTTGTATGAAGAATAAAACACTGAGTTAGACAATGAATCAAAGCTTTTAACATTACCTTCAGTGGCGATACTGGGGAGTGCGTGGGCATGTATTACTAGGAGTAGCGCTATTGCTCACTCTTATCAGCAT